>NC_049215.1:31979737-32002237 GCF_013347855.1 Anguilla anguilla | reverse complement strand
CCACCCCACTCCACTCAATCCCGCCCTGCCCCACCCCACCCCTCTCAACTCCGCCCCACCCCACCCCACCCAGTCCAGCCCCGTACCCCGCCACCACCCCACCCCACTCAATCCCGCCCCACCCCACCCCACTCAACCCCACCCCGCCCCGCCCCGCCCCACCCACCCTGCGCCTGCAGCAGTTTGAGGGTGGCCTCAGCCCTCGCTCGGGCGTCCTTCTGCGCCTTGGTCAGCAGTTTCCCCTCCTTCTTTAACCTCTCCTTCCTCTCTTTCTCCTTCTGTTTCTTCTTCTCCTTCTTCTCTTGCTCCAGACGCTCCTGCCACAGCAAGGCATGGAGTTAACAGGGTGTAGCATATTCGACCGACACACATTTTCACAAGAGTGAACATTTAAGGAAACGCCTTAACAAAGTATATTCTTACAGCTGTAGCAAATGTATGTGTGTGTGTGTGTGTGTGTATGCGCGTCCGCATGTGTGAGTGTGTGTATCTGCATGTGTGTGCGTGTGTGTGTGCATGTGCGTGTGCGTGTCTGTGTCTGTGTGTGTGTGTGTGTGCGTGTGTGCGAGAGAGTGTCTGTGTGTGTGTGTGTGTGTGTGTGTGCGTGAGTGTGTGTGCCTGTGTGTGTGTGTGTGAGTGAGTGTGTGCGTGAGTGTGTGTGTGTGTGTGTGTGTGTTTGCGTGTGTGTGTGTGTATGTGTATGTATGTGTGAGTGTGTGAGTGTGAGTGTGTGAGTGTCTGTGTGTGTGTGTGTGTGTGTGTGTGTGTGCGTGAGTGTGTGTGCCTGTGTGTGTGTGTGTGAGTGAGTGTGTGCGTGAGTGTGTGTATGTATGTGTGAGTGTGTGTATGTGTGTGTGAGTGTGTGTGTAGTACCTGCTCCAGCCTGAGAGCCTCCTGCTCCTCCAGGCGTTTTATCCTGGCCTCCTCCTCCTGCTTGGCTCGCTCCTCCTCCTCCTTCAGCCGGGCCAGCGCCTCCTGCATGGCCTTCACTGCCGCCTTGCTCGGGCCCTTCTTCTTCTCCTTCTCCTTCTCCTCCTTCTCTCCCTTCTTCTTCTTCTTGTCCTTCTTCTTCTTGTCTCCCTCCATCTCCTCTGAAACCGCAAGAATGTGTGTGTGTGTGAGACACTGCCGTACCGCTCAGTGCGTGTGTGTGTGTGTGTGTGTGTGTGTGTGTGTGTGTGTGCATGCGTGTGCGTGTGTCACCTGAGCCATTAACATCACATAGCTTTCCAGCTGCTTTCACTGGTACTGGAATGAATTTTGGTGTCTGAAATGACCTGGGATAAATCACACACAGATACCCCCCGCTTAGCTCACCATCCCCTTGGGCTTCGGCTCCTTCCTGGTCCTCGGCAACTGTTGCTACGGCAGGAGGGGCAGCCTCCGGCTCCTTCTTGGCAGCTTCCTTCTTGGGCTTGGCCTCAGTGACCTTCTCAGTCTCCTCCTCTTTCTCTTTCTCCTTCTCCTTCTGTTTCCGCAGCTTGGCTCGTTCCTCCTCCTTCTTCTTGCGATCGCGTTCCTTCTTCTCCGCCTTCTTCTGCGCCGCCGTCTTCATCTTAAAGTTGCCCTCGTCTTCCTCAGCTCCCTCGTCCTCTCCACCGCTGTCCGCCCTCCCTTTACCTTTCTGGTTGCCGTGGCCACGGGCCTTTGACGGCAGTTGGGCGGAGTCATCGTCCGAGTCCTCCCCCACCCCGGCCTTGTCCGTGCCCCCGCGCTCCTCCTCCTCCTCTTCCTCAGAATCAGACAGCTGTTTCCTGTTCCCCTTCTTTCCCGCTTTGTTCTTCCTCCTGGGCTTGGAGCCGTCTTCGTCGGAGTCCGAGGCCGCGGCGGCGGTTTTGGCCTTGTCCCTCTGGCCGCCGTCGTTCTCCGCCTCCCCGACACTCCGCCCGTCCTCACCATCCTCATCCTCGAAGCTTCCCTTCTTTCCCTTGCGCATCTTTTTCTTCTCCGCCTTTGTTGGGGCGGAGCTAGGCTCTGGCTCCGCCTCCTCTGTGGCATCAGGTTTCTGAAAATGGAAAAAGTGAACATTCAGACGATAGGACTGGTATTGCAAATGCACACAAACTCTCTCTGTCATTTTATTGGCTGATTCTGGGCTACATAATTAACATGGTCCTTAGAGAATGAGGGCAGGCCTTCTGGTGGCCTCTTGCTTGATGCAGTAGGTTCATCAATCCCCGTCTCCACGGTGACAAATACGACGAGACTCTCGTGAAACCACGTCTAGATATATGTGATAAAATGTGTGAACGAGCAATCTTATGCTTAAAGCGGGGTTTAGATGATTGTTGTTTTCAGCGGTATGAGGAGTAAAAGTGAGGTTGAAATCGTTGGGATACGGTGATATGAGGAGTAAAAGTGAGGTTGAAATCGTTGGGATACGGTGGTACGAGGAGTAAATTGCGATGCGATCAGTGTGACACAGCGGTGGATTTGGAGAGGTGGGACTTTGCCGTCTCTGGACGTGCGAAAGCCGGTACGTGCAGCAGAATGGATCTTTGGGGCTCAAGCACATCCCCGAAGGCCTGACCTTGCCCGCAGCTGGCTCTTTACTGGGTTTGGCTCCATCGGTATCTATAGAGAGTTCCTCCAGCTCTTTCAAAATGTCCTCTTCGCTGTAAAAGAAGAGGCGGGTGTTGAGTGAGAGACATTCTTACGCGCAATATTACTGAACTGTACATGCTTTGGCAAATGGGGGGGGGGGGGGGGTGCTACGTACTCAAACTCCTCCTTCTTCCCGCCTTTCTTCTTCTTGGCCCGCCCCTTGGCCTGTTCCTTGGGCGCCCCGGCCCCCTCGATCTCTGCAGCGAGGGCGTCGATGTCGATGCCGTCATCTTTGGAGCTGTGGAGACACAACCCAAACCCGTGCGCACGTTTTCACAAATCGCTCACCGACGGTCCAGCTTATCACTGCGCTTCCTGTCATTAGACCCGGGCTTCTAAACTCAAAACTCAGAGCAGCTTCTCAACCTGACAGGAAACGGTGAAAGTCATGACTACTGCTCATGATAATTACTGTTCTTGACGTTTAAATAAGCAAGAAGAGGTACAGAACGTTCCCAAAAACAGAACCTTATTTCAACTGGCATGCAGCAGCCAATCCCTCACACTTAAACTCAAAATTCAGAGCAGCTTCTCAACCTGACAGGAAACGGTGAAAGTCATGACTACTGCTCATGATAATTACTGTACTTGACGTTTAAATAAGCAAGAAGAGGTACAGAACGTTCCCAAAAACAGACCCTTATTTCAACTGGCGTGCAGCAGCCAATCCCTCACACTATCTCGCTTCCTGTCCGCTGTCATGTGCAGCAGAGGGAGAGTCCGGCCTGCATGCGGCACTGTGTTATAAGATAAAGTTGCCTAGACGTTGCCAACGGTTGCAAAGATTTCCGTTTTAGCAGCTAGTCGCTAAAGCTTTCAACACTCAGTCTCAGACAGTGCGAGGGGAGAAAGAGCGAGATTTAAAAATCCAAGTCAAACACATACCACCAGAACCACCTTTCACTTAACCAAAATAATAATAATAATAATAGTACTCATATCCATGTTTCAAAGGCATAGCTGCAGGCAGTGCAAGCAGTTCAGTGTGATCACCACGTGTCAGAAAGGATCAAAGGACAGGAGGCGAGTAACTTTCACAATTCAGGTGTGAATGTTACTCCTCTCCTCCCCCCCCCCCCCCCCCCCCAAGAGACCTCAGCATTAGACAGTGAGACCAATAGCAGCTGCTTCCTCTGTGTAAACAACACAGCACTGCTAGCATGTCGCTCACGCAGCACAGGCAAGCAGACACACGACAGAGCAAGTTTAGGGCAGTGGGCCCTGCACCTGTCCAGCTGTCCTCACAAACACCCAAAAACATCTCTCCTGATGTGAAATACAGACGGCATGTTCTCAATATTAAATATATCCTGCAATATATCTGACAATATAAAAGCAACTGTCCACGCAGACATGCCGTCCAGAAACATAAACCTGACTTACATTCTCAGCTCGGGGAGCAGAATGAGAATGCAGAGAGACCAGACGAGCCTTCTCCAGGAAGAGTGTGGTAAGAGAGCGCGTGCTTCCCAGCAGGCAGAAAAATGAAGGGGCCCCACGGGTGAACAGCACCCTTGAAAGAGCCCGCCAGCGGCAGTGTCCGTCCCGCGTGCTTTACATCACACTGGCATCACTCGGGGGTTCAGGTCAGCACAAAAAACTGCTCGCCTCAGCACAAACGACTGGCTGGTCTCACTCAACAGGGCTACATCACAGAGAAGTGTGGAAGTTCTACATGACAAGCCTAGTGGAAATACTGAGCGCTAACTACCGTACATTTTACAACAGACTTGTTTTTTTTTTTTAATCAAGTTGGAAAGGATCTGACGGCATGAGTTTAGTCCCACGCATTTACACCATTATTTCCAACTGAATCAAAGCTTCGCACACACCTACTTGTGTGATCAAAACGCACCTTAGCTAACAATTGTGAAATTCATCGACACTGTTAGGGTACTGGTATTTGTGTATGTATACACAGTGCAGTCCGTATGTGGACAGTGTCACAATTTTTTGTTGTTCTGGCTCGTTAGACCCAGGCCGTAATTCCTACACGATTCACCCGATATGGATTTAAATAGCCGCAAATTAAAACTGGCAATCTGCACTTGAACCATACGTTCATCGTCGTATGTGCTGGATCACAGAGCCAAAAACAGCGCGCGCGCACCCACAGTCTACACATACAGCGCATGTGCGTTCAGTTAAAGCACAGTACGCCACAGAACGCCGTGACCTCTCAGCCGAGGTTTTCCAAACGGGCCTCACGGTGAGTGTCATAACGAACTGGATCAAACTGTAATACGGTAATTAACCTACAAGGCCAAACAACTCTCACATTTGCATCCGTGAAGTAACGGTGGTTAAAAATAGAATTGGTGCTCTTAAAATGCGGCTTCTAAACAAAGAAACAATGTCCCGAGGGCTCGTTTTCAGACGGCCGATTTGACTGGGTTCATACATCTCCGGCAAAACAATGAAACAACCGATCACTCTCTTTTTGGTTTTGTAAGAGAGCAACTGCGCAACACTGCGCTCATCGAAACTTTGTTATATCATCGAGATATTTCTGGATTAAACCAGCAAACCTGACTCCTCCACCGATCTAGATCGTTACCCGAGTGCTCAGCTGTACCTCTAGGAAAACGTCTATGACCGTCATGTTTAATGAAGATGCCCGCTCAACACCTTTCGTTATGAATTTTGACAAGAAGCAGAGTAAAAGCACTTCGGACCGGTAATGGAGTCAACTAGAAACGAACGGCTGACGCCCAACCACACGGCCGCACACGTAATCGCACGATGCCGGAGACAATGGGGGTAGAACGGCTGCATAATAAAAAGGGATGATGTTGCAAACCTGGCGGGAGGTGCTGGGGTACCCCGGCATTCTGGATGGATAGCTAGCTAAGCAGCGGTCCATCTCTACAACGTAAATCCCAACCGTAAGCACTCAATGTGATATGCGTCTTAAAAAGATGACAAGCTAGCGGACTCATTTAAGTCCATGCCAACCTCATAACAAAAAAACGTTACAAAATAAGTGAGCCAACACTGAAATCTGAAACCAGGAAATCGAACGCGTCTGAGAATGTACGTTTCTCTTATAACTTACATATAACACCGAAAACAAGTTCGCCATTGACAAAACGTCTGAGACATGTTGGAATAAAGCTAGACCGCTAACCGATATTATCGCCACAACATGCAGCTAGCAAGTTGGTTTACAAGGCTAAATGCATATCCGCATGTAAATACAGATAACAGGCTTTATGCTAAATTGGACAGTCAGCTAGCTAGCTTAGAGAAACAGGCCCAACCAGAGACACCTAAACTTATGATCAGCTAGCTACATTTTGTATTCCCTATTCCAAAAAATCACTACTTAGTTTACACCACCTGACATGGATTTGTTCTGGTTTAAGATGTCGTATACCTGTCTTCGCCCTTGTTTTTCTGTTTCTTTCCCATTATCCTTGATTGCTGGAATCAGTATTGAAATGTTCCAGATCCTCGCCTGCTTACCGCTGTTGCTCACATATGGTTGCAAAACCAAAAAGCGCATGCGTTTCCCCAACTGCGTGCGAATCCAATCTGGGCGCGCAAAATGATGACCTCACGCTGGCTTTATTCTAGGTCAGTCTAATCATTCTTAAAGCCATGATAATTAACGATGAAACGGTTTAACGATTTAGGACACACGCACACACAATAGGCTAAACACATCGATATATATTTTTTTTTCCCCTGTATTGACATTTTCCAGAAATACCGTTATTCTCCAGGGTGTTTTTTGGTACAGAGTCTAGAATGCATTATGACATTTCCTATTTAAAAAATCAAACCCACTATATTATGGAGACTTTATTTTATAATCTAACTACAACATTGACAAAATCCTGGTAAACAGGAACAACAGAGACATGCTGTGTAAACAAAAGTCACAATTTTTGAGGAGTTGGTTTGACAACCCCCTGACACCCCCTACCCCTACTGACACCCCCCCAACCCCCCACCCCCCACCCCCCTTCCTATTCCATTGCTTTTGGTGCTGTTTCATCAGGTGTTGCAGCTTTTTTCTGGGACAGTTCTTCATCTTGCATACCTTGTCTAAATCCTCTCGACTCACCTGTAGGAAAGATATGTTTTTCCAAACTCAAGAAAACCTATACGTGCACCATTTCAAGCAAATATTGTTTCAATTCCATATGTGACTGTACAATATTTTTGGGGAAAAAGTTTGGCTCATTCCCCATAAGTTATTCATTACAAATAAGGTCAGGGATACTTCTTTCAGAATTTTACATGCCTTCTAACTCGCGAATTGTTAGACAGGTGTACTATTCGGAATCCGAGAGTATGATAGAAATAAATAAAATTATTTCTTCTTGTTAAATCTAATCATTATATTTGCTAAATTCCCACATGTACAAACATAAATTATCTCATGAGAAACCACTGTTTGAAATATGTTAAAGGAGTTTCAGCTATACATTCACATTTCAGTCCTCTGATAACTTAAAAGCTGTTAAAACCTTGAATATTTATACTCAATTTCATTTGATTTGATTCTGTCTTTTATTTTTCTGTCATTCCCCGTGGCTCAATTTTCATTACATGCCTGTACATGTTTTATTTGTGCTTTTGTAACGTAAATGTCAGCAATAATTTTTTTTTTAAATAAGAGAAAAAAAGAACAGGATCTAGAGGAAGTTCGTTGTCTTTGTCGCATATGGATGACGTTTTCGGAAATTATCTTAACGCAAGCGGGGCGGTTATTCTTTCTTTCGCAAACCAATATAGAGGTGGGTAAGTTTGGCGAATTATTCGTAGGCCAAAGGGTTTGAATAATGTATATTTATAAAGGACAGACATTATCTACTAGTGTACTTATGTACACGTTGTTAAATTTAGTTTGCTTGCAAGCGAACGTTTGAGTTGGGTTTGTTTTGCTAATATTCGTGAGCTAGCTAGCATATGTGGCTAGCTAAATTTAGCATTATACAGTAACAACTCGTTATTCCTTTGTTAGCTGGCTAGCGGCTAGCTAGTTACAGCACTCGTTCAAATTAGACAGCAGTAACGAGTGAACCATCATCACTGGTTACTTATTTGTTTGTTGTAGATCTATGTATTGACACGACACGCGTAGATTGCTTGTTAAAATGGCTTTCCTCGGTTTAGGCGGCTAACATTAGCCAACCTCAGGGTCGGATGGGGTGCAGTGCGCGGTTACCATGGTCACTGCTAGCTAACGTTAGCTCGCATATCCAAGTTGTTTGTTGACTTATACGTGTAAATGGTCCTAGCGCTCAAGTTGGGATAACCTTAGGAAGTGTCCAGATTTCCCTGTGGTAATTTTTGTGATGAGTTACACTTGTTGGCTAGCTGGTGATCTTTCAATTGAACTGTGTGTAGCTAGCTAACTGGCCAGAACGTTAACACAAACATTTCAGATATAACCGGCTAACGTCACCCAGCAACACTCTCTGAGAAGGCTGTGTAAATGTTGTAGTTAGACACTCCATAAGATAATGGCAGCAATTGTACTTATGTGGATTAAATTTAAACGTATTGCGTATTGTTTTAGGAGATGGTCCACAGACCGAACATATCTATCCGAGTTGCCTAACGTCCGGTGTGTTTTACTCGTTGTTGCGCTCCAGCGATCGCAGTAAGCGGAAATGGCGGGTCAGTCAATGGATATAGTTGCGAAGGTGCTGGAGCAGCAGGTGCTGCAGTCGGCGCGGCTGGTGGAGGAGCAGCTGGATGCGGAGCTGGGGAAGCTGGAGAAGATGGATGAGGACGATCTGGAGAAGCTGAAGGAGAGGAGGCTGGAGGCACTGAAGAAAGCACAGAAACAGAAGCAGGTGGGCTTAACGCCAGGGAGCCCCGTTGGGCATGCCAGCCTACTCAGGCCCCCTGTTCCCTGGATCCTCTCCCAGCTCTGTCCGATGTTGGGTGTCCTGTCCAGACCCAGAGGAATTTAGTTGACTTTGGTTGCTTGTTTTAATTTCCCTTTCATAAAGTTAAAGAGGACTGTGGATTGATATCTATAAGGTTTCTTAATGTGGTGGGTAGTGTGGTTGCTTTATGAGTAATTAGAAATTGGGGTTGAGAACATGGATAGCTGACCTTAAAGGGACCCTGCAGTCGATGCCTGTGATTGCCAAGATGGTAGCCATATTGCTTAGAAAGCACGGTGCTCAAAGTCATACTGATGGGAGTTGTAGTGAAATAAAGAAGAGTGTGGGAGAGGACTGTTTTAACCAGCACATCTGCAACTGTCCTTTAATATCCTTATATCCTTAATAACTACAGGGCAATTAAAAATACACATATTTAGACAGGGAAAGTGAAATGCAAAACTACAAATCCACTCCCATTTTCCAATAAACTTTTGACCCTTCACATCAATCAAAATGCAAGCAAGCAAAAACTCATTAATTTTCATCAATGTGTTTTCATCCATTTTGAAAGGATATTAAAGGACAGTTGCAGATGTGCTGGTTAAAACAGTCCTCTCCCACACTCTTCTTTATTTCACTACAACTCCCATCAGTATGGCCCTATAAAGCAGGAATACAGTAGTAGCGTCTAACTCGCCGTCGTTTCTGCCTTGTGTCGCTGCAGGAGTGGCTCTCAAAGGGACATGGTGAATACAGGGAGATCCCCAGCGAGAAAGACTTTTTCTCCGAGGTGAAAGAAAGCAAGAACGTGGTTTGCCATTTCTACAGGGACTCAACGTTCAGGTGAGGAGGTCAAAAAATCTTTCCAGTTCTGGCCTCCAGGTTCATGAGTCCCTGGAGATGGGGGCTGGTGATGGGGACACTGTGCTGTGGTAGGTGCAGCCTGTCTGAACCACTGAACCAGGGCCCCAACTCCCTGGAGAGAGCATCTCGGTGTGACGATGTATTCATTCCCAGTTTATTGGCTCTATAATTCCTGTCTTCTCAACCTTAGCTGGTGATCTTTCTGGTACAAAATGGCTGCCGTGTGTTCCCCGCTTTCATTATGGGAAACCTGAGATGTAACGTGCTGAATAAATGCAGTTGATCATTACCGAGGGTAACGTTTACTCCTTTGTTCCCTCTCCCAAACAAAAAAAAAAAAAAAACAATAAAAGTTGCAAAATTCTTGACAAGCACCTGACTTCGCTGGCCAAGAAGCACCTGGAGACCAAGTTCATCAAGCTGAACGTGGAGAAGGCGCCCTTCCTGACGGAGAGACTGCACATCAAGGTCATCCCCACCATGGCGCTGGTGAAGGACGGCAAGACCAAGGACTACGTGGTGGGCTTCGGCGACCTGGGCAACACGGACGAGTTCCCCACCGAGGTCCTGGAGTGGCGGCTGGGCTGCGCTGACATCATCACCTACAGGTACCGTGCGCGGGGGAGGGTAACACCGCGTGATGCGCGCGCGCCTTTTGGGTTTCGGGTATTTTTTCTGTTCACAGAATGTTGTTTTTTAAAAAAAATCAAGTTTCTGGTCACCAGGTCGTTAATGCAGCGGGGTTTACTTTGTGTGCACACACAGGGTTCCAGGTATGAGATGTGAGGTAAATTTGAGTGTAGAAGAGAAGTGACTGTGTTCAGTCCAGCTGATGTTGAATAGATTGATGCTGTATTTCAGTGGTTCTCAACTCGGGCCAGAAAGGGCCGGTGTGGGTGCAGGCTTTTGTTCCAACCAAGCAGTTACACACCTGATTCTACTAATCAACCTTTGGAGTCTTTACTAAGGACCTTGATTAGTAGCATCAGGTGTGTAACTGCTTGGTTGGAACAAAAGCCTGCACCCACACCGGCCCTTTCTGGCCCGAGTTGAGAACCACTGCTATATTTGAATGTGAAAATGAATCCTTAGCAGAGTAACATGAGAATGGACTAATACAAAAAAAGACTAAAGAGAGCTGGAACACAGCTTTAGACTGAAAGCACTTCAGTGAACAGAACTTTCTCTGATAGTTCGCGTCTGTGGTGAGCTGAATTTGACTACCACAAATCCACCTTCCAGAACCTTCTTTATATTTTTGTTCTAGTGGCAACCTGTTGGAGCCTCCCACAATTGGTCAGAAGTCGGGGTCAAAGTTCACCAAGGTGGACAAGAAGACCATCAGGGGAAAAGGGTACGACTCGGACTCTGATTCTGACGATGATTAGAGGACACTGCCCACTTCCTGTCTCTCTCTCAGGACTTCCTTTTCAGTCCTTGGTTACAGACCAGCAGTTCCAAACCAACTAAATCACAGCTCGTCCTTCTCATTTAAGGCATCCTCATTTTCCTCAGCCTATCAGATGGCTCAATAATTTATTAGTGTCTCGTTGCTGAATAACATTTTTGTTTGACTTTTTTTTTTTTTCTTTTTTGAAAGAATGAATTAATTGAAAAATATTGTTTTATTTGGTACTGAATTTGCCTGTAGTGAACCATCTTAAATGCAGGTATCAGTAACTGGGTGCATTCTGTGATTCTGAATATCACAATTTACCCAGCATTTTTTACACTAACCTGGAGACTGGTTCTGCCTGAGCCATAAACACACTGCAGCATGCGGCAAATCAGGGGTGTGTGGTGTCATCCGAAAAGGGCCCGGCGTGGGTGCAGGCTTCTATTTCAGCCCAGGACTACAACACCTGACTCGACTGAAAACGATCAGTTAATTCGTCAAGACCTTGATAAGCAGAATCAGGTGTCTTAGTGCTGGGCTTAAACAACAACACCAGCCCATTTCAGATAAGACTGAACACCCCAGATCAAAATTAAAAAGGTGGTTTGATGCAGCAACATCAAGCCCAATGACTAGGCTATATCCCCCTCTTGGACTTGTGCCTGTAACAGTACATTTTGATGAAATTAGATTTTTATCTGAATGTTAAAATCTGATGAGTGTATTAATTCTTTTTCTGTGTGTATTAATTTCTAATTCTTTTGCTTTTAAAATGTTTAATTTAAATTTTTTTTACAGCAGTGGCACTAACATTAATGATCACCTCTTTATTTTGGGATGGTGGGTGGGTGGAGTGATCCTTCAGCTGCCTGTGAGGGACTAACTGTGTCATTCTGTGAACCTCCTCCTCCTCCTCCTCCTCGTTTTGTCTCATTGCTTAAGATGGTAGCACAGGTTTTGAGGTTTTTCTAGAAATGTGTGCTTTATCTTAAAATAAACGGACTCCCTGGTGTATCTGTCTCTTGTGAAAACATGTGGCTACACCAGTAACAGCTCAGCTATGCAAAACATTTGCAGAGTCATTCAGGGCTCACGTAATACCCAAATGTGCATCATGATTCTTTACAAAAAACATTCCAACTTTTATGTCTAAGTGCAGCATCACTGAATGTTCATGACGTGCCTATAGCATGGCACATTTCAGAATAAAAGTCCTCACAAGGCATGGCAATAGAAAGATTTAATTATTTTACAGGATAGCCAGCATGACGCTTTGGCCTAAGGCTCGATGGCCTTTGGCTCCAGGGGTTTGAGTCGCTTTCTGACCACCAGCTCTCCTCTGCTGGTCAGCAGCGTGTCGGCTATGTCCTCTTCAGCCGGAAGTCCTTGGGGCAGCTTCAGGGGCTGGATCCTGCAAACAGGCGGCACTTTGAACACACAGCACTAACACCGCGAGTACAAGCCTGGTCTCAGGCAGGCATTAACCAGGGCTTTACGATACCCAATAAAAACCCAGCAGAATGATGCAGCGCTCTGACCAATGATTTCAACAGGGCTGACTGAAATGTTATCTATTAGTGCACCGTTTGGATTTTGGGAATTTTGATTCTCTGTGCCACCTGCACAGATCACATTGTTTACATACAATCCATTTATACAGCTGGATATCTTGCTGAAGAAATTTAGGTTTGGTTCATTGTTCATGAGTAGAACAGCAGTGACCCACCTGGGAATCAAACCTACAGCCTTAAATTTGCAAGCCCAGTTCCCAAAACATTGTGCTACACCGCTGGCCAGCTACCAGGCCGATGGCCTCGCCAAGGTGCACAATATTACTGTTATTCAGCATTCAAAGAGAACTACAATATTCTAAATATACTGTAGGAGTAAAACAGCATAGTGGACCAGCACATACCACACTGGGTAGAAGCTGAGAGCCTAGGTTTACATCATGGCTTAGACACCAATGTACCAAAGCCAAATATTTGCCAAATTCCAATGCAAATCCAGCCATCAGACACAGGACATATTTGTGCATTAACCTGTAGTTAGCACATGATGTAGCTGAGGAATATGCTCTCCTATATTGTACTTTTAAATGGTCAAAAAATGAAAACTTACTTTACAAGGTGTTTTATGACTTTCAGTTTGTTATTGACCGAAGGGATATTCTTATGTACACAAGCTTGGTGGGCCTGGAAAGATATACACAGAACAGTCACAGACAAAACAGATTAAATGTCACCTATATAGCAGCATAGGCATAAATATTTTATTAAAGAACATAAAACTGAATAACTGGTACCTTTCCCAGGCCAAGGTCGTGCACAATCTTTTTCTCCCAGTAGGGTCGGCGAATCGCGGTCTTCACCCGCGTGACAAGATGCAGCTTGTGAGGTTGCTCGGGGTCCCCGCCATATTTCTCGTGCTCTTTGGACCGTTCCTCAAACACCTGAATGCACAGATGAAGACTGCTGCCTATCCACACTTTTGACCCACAGATCCACATACATATTTGTTTGCTAATCACGACTTGATTCTCACGATGGTTTAGCACAACAGGTAGGCTAACAAACATTTTTTGCACAAGACGCACAGAAACGCACGTAAGATATAAAGCTTTTCATTTAAATAACTTTCACAAGCAGCAAACACAATAATGTGAATTGGTTCATCCTCACACCTCTGGAGGAATGCGTGGTTTGGTGAATTTGCAGCGTAGAGACACCATCCAGGGCAACTGTGTGGCCTCTGGCAAATTCTGAAATAAATAAAAATGACAAGGGCACTCATAATTGCTGTACACCACATAAAAAAATTATACGACATGCATACCCCCAATATAACAACAAAACCGTATAATTACACATTGGCTACAAGACCAATAATAAAACGCAGACATTATTTCATGGTCAACAGTCACGTTTCGTTTAAATTACGATATTAGTAAGACATCTGATCAGCATTTACTTCCAAAATAGTTGCTTGCCAGTTGCCACCTCCTTGACTGAAAGTAGATTGTAGTATTTTTACTGATATATCACACATTTTGTTCGGAAAACTAGCAAGACCTACCTACTCAAACCAAGGCAATGCATATGATATTTAGTAGCCGACCTTTGTTGACAACGTTCTTACCTTAACTGCAAATGAAGGTTTCTGCAATGCACGACAGAAAACAGCCATTTGGACCGGTGACACCAAGGTTATAACTTATCTCTGTAAATGGCTAGCAAAATGAGTAGCCTATGATCTAAAAAACGCCAGATGCAATACTTGTTGTTGTATATCAGCTACTATTAATAAACATCACATTGTTTCGTTTTTCAGACATTTGAAATAATTAAAACTCAACGCTCACACAAGCACGCACGAATTCTAAAGGAAACCGGAAGCTGTTACGTTTGTTCTGTTGTCCGCATTTTTCGCCAGCTCTTTCGTTCCTTTTTTAATCTAGCCATTTTCTTCATATATAACATAACACATCTTAGTTTTAATTTAACCAAAATTTCAAATTATATAAATTATTATCATGTATTTAAATAAATACAATGTGCAATGTATTTCACACTGGCAGATTTGTTAATGCCTTTTACATTGACAGATTTCTTGAAGTCGCTCTAATGTTTCCTGTGGGTATTATTATTGTGTCGTACAGCAGTGAAGTAGAATCAGGAAGTTACTGCCGTTTCATTGGCGATAGCGAATATCATTGATGTGTCTTATTAAGCTACATAATAGCTGTACGGTACAACAGTGTTGTTCTGAAAGTAAACATTATACTCTTATTACCCAAATAGTTGTTTGTACCGATGGTCGACGTTTACCATGTGAAATGGAAGTGGAATTAACTTAAATTTAAGGCCAAGGCGTTAACACTTTACCAGCGTGAATGCGATTGCAGTTCGGGAAACTTGCTGGTCTTTACCTCCTCACCAGTCCGCCAAATTTAGCTTTCGACAGACACAGGGGACCATTTGATCATGACACAAAATCATGTACCGGGCATGGAAGCGTCAGCTGTCTCCGTTCTCAAGAGGGCTGTGGAGCTGGACCACAGCTCGCGCTTCCAGGAATCCATCGTCTGCTATCAAGAAGGAATCCAGCTACTGCTGGACGTGCTGAAAGGTATGGGGTTACATTCGTAGCTTGCTATAGTCAGTTATCGACCTGTCATGCACATGTATTATACATAACCCGGTATATTCGTGCTTACTTTTACCACATAGTGCATACAATTATGGTGGACTAGGTGGTAAAGGAACCCAATGAGCTTTGCCAGGTAAAGTTGTGTGCCTGTTTCTCAACAGCTATCAAGGATGACTCAAAGAAAGCTCATTACAGGGAAAAGATTAAGGGCTACATGGAGCGAGCCGAGCAGATTAAAGTCCATCTTACGCGAGAAAAAGAAGGTACTGTTGCTGAAATGATCAAACCACAGCCACTGTTAGGAATTCAGTCTGACCGACTGTCATATTGTCACACTTTGATTCCTGGTAAAGTAAAAAAAATAAAAATAAATAATTAATTGATCTTTGTGTATAAATTCCCATATTAAAGCATTAAAACTCCTCTGCTTCCCCTTCTTTGTCTTTTGCATGCAAGAGGGTAAATATCATGAACAGGTTAAAATAGCAGAGAACGCCACGGGATACAGCTACGACACCCTGTTCCGACCTTACATCAGCGAGACCCTGACGGAGGTGTGGGTGGAGGATCCGTACATCCGATACATCCATCAGGTAACGGAACATAAGGGCCTGGGAGTGGCCTCGTCATGGATATTGCCATGCAGTCGGGCTGACAGCGTAGTATAATGGGTAAGGAACTGGCCTTGTAACCTAAAGGTCACAGGTTCAATTTGAGGACACCGCCACTGTAAATGTAATGGTATGTAATCTAAGAACATTGGTGTTTCACCTTCTCCTACAGAATTATAAGATGGACTGAAATATTCAGGAATTCCTTGTGACCGTAGCTAGTAAACGCACTGCTCCACATGTTAAGTTATAG
The DNA here is from genome assembly GCF_013347855.1 of Anguilla anguilla. Taxonomy (NCBI): domain Eukaryota; kingdom Metazoa; phylum Chordata; class Actinopteri; order Anguilliformes; family Anguillidae; genus Anguilla; species Anguilla anguilla. The sequence goes on along the minus strand of NC_049215.1, from coordinate 31,986,511 downwards.
ACAGATGTTCTTCTTGCGCTGAGGGTCTTGTTTGTCTCTCTCTCTCGTCGCCAGCTCTATAACTTCTTGCGCTTCTGTGAAATGCTGCTGAAGGCTCCCTGTAAAGTCCGGAGGATTCACCTCCTCACCTCCCAGGAGGAGGTGAGCGTGCTCAGACCACCGTGCCCCTCATGCCCAGCAGTGCGCAGCTCCTGCATGCGTTAATGCAAGTTGGCCTGAGTGAGGAGTCTTAAAAAACATGCAAACCAACATTGTCATTGTATCTGTAAATGTGATGTCATAGGACACACAAAAATCCTCCTATGAATGTCATTTTAAATTCCATTACTGCCAATTCCCATAATGCATGAATTTACTAATGTTAATACTCTATTCTTTCACTAGTAATTGTTCACAATACACTCATATAATTAATTGTTTCTCTTAGTGACAGTTCACTCTCATACATTGTCTTCGGTCATTCTTTCTCTGATGTGACCCTTTATTTCCAGTGTCAGTAAGGGCCTTGTGTTTCTCTCAGATGTTAAAAGGTTAAAGGTTAAAGGTCAGTGGTGCTTTGTAGGGCGAGGGCTCTTCGCAGCAGACCAATGCCCTGGCTGAAATTAAGCAGTCACTGCAGGCCCATGAGGTGACCCTGGATCTCCAGTACTCCTCCTCCATCCATGACAGGGAAATCAGGTCAGTCCCCAATCCCCTTCCATCTCCTTATAAGTGTCTACCAAATGGCTCAGATGTGGAAATGTACATGCCCTTCTAAAGACCATCTTGAATCTCAGTCATTGTATTTTATTCTGACAAAACTGTAGCGGGTCAGAGGAAACCCAGTAATTAACGTGATAATTCAACAGGTTTGACAATGGCTGGATAATCAAGATCGGAAGAGGTCTGGACTACTTTAAGAGGCCACAGGCAAGGCTTGATCAGTGTTTTTTTTGTATTTTTTAACAAAAGATTCTGATGTTCATGCAGTCTTAGAAAAGATCTTTTATTTTTCTTTCAGGGTCGATTCTCCGTTGGGTATTGCGACTATGACTTGAGGCAGTGTCAAGAGACGACGGTCGATGTTTTCCACACAAAACACACGAAGACAACTTAACCATTAACACTGTTTTCGTAAATCCGCTGGAGGACATTGGGCGCAGTATAAAAATCATGCTGGACTTCTTAAGCTTTCAGGGCAGCATTCTTACAGAGATAATGTAATTTAACTTTCATGTAATTTCATTGGAGTTTTTATATTTTGTATATGAAAAAGACTGACAAACATGGAAAAAAACCTTCACACTGGATCTTCCAACCTCACCACCTGTAATGAGTCTGTTAAAAATAGACATTTATGGTACATTAATGTTGGTAAGATTGGAAGGAGATCCAGTGTGCTGCAGTTGTTCCTCCCCGTCATTGTTTTAAGCACCTGGACACAAAAGATGACCAAGAATTTTTACTATAAATTGTGTGTGGGGAAAAAGATGAAATGCTAAGTGCCTTGGAAATATAATACAAATCATTGTGGATTGTAGGGATGGATTTAGGTCTGCCATAATTCCTGAGCATGTCGGATTCTTTGCTGCTCAGTTTGGGAAACACGTGTCTCCTTAACATTTAAAGGGTCAGTTACGCTGGTTTGGGAGTAAAGTGAGTGCATTTGGCTCGTGCGCGGTCTTCCACACGCGCCATTTGCACAGCTGTAGTGCGCAGATTCACCAAAATATGTCACGTGCATTACTTTTCTGAGCTCCTCTACACAGCGATCTTCCGAACTGGCGCTGGAGTCAGCCCTATCCTGTTTGCACTACAATAGGAGGGTGGCCTTTCAGATATAAGTGTATGTTTACGAATGTATATTTGTTACTTTATTGATGGATACACAATGGATGGATACTGTATGTCTGATATCCTGAATAAAAAAATAAGACATTTTAATTCCAGTATACGTTGATGTTTATTCACATGACAGCAGCCACATGGTGGTATAGAATATTCATCTTGGTTTCAAGTTCACTGTTCAGCGGGGTTGTCCTCAGCACAGCCGACGTAAGAACCGCGACTTCACTGGGGCAGAACTTGCAACCGACCAAGAGGGCGTTTAGTTCGTGACAGAGCGCTGTGGGCAGCCAATCCTGAGGTAGTTCGATGGAACAGGTCTCTATAATACCATTCTTTACGTCCATATTTAGAGTGACTTTGGTGGTGGAAGCTTCGTAGCTGACCTCAAAGCAGGTACTGACGCTGAACTTAGGCGTTCTCCCGAACACCCATTCCCAGGTCTGAAGTTCAGAGGCCATTTTATGGATGCCGGGAAGGCACAGCTCGTCTGTTGGGTCAACAAGCATGACTGCGCCGTTCAGTCCAAACTCCGCACTGTACTGGGATGCTATGGCCTCCATGATCGTGTCGCAGTCTAAAGTTGGGTCCTCATCCACGAGATTTCTCACGGGCGAGGGCACGCTGGGTGTCGCATTGCTCCTGATTGATCGGCACGTGCTTTTCAGAACCGGGGACAGCAGTGCCAGATCTGCTGCGCAAAGCAGTGTGCAATGATGATACGCGTCTGCTCGCCCCAATTTAGCGGCAGTCCCAGATATTTTAAAGTCCCGATTTAGTAGTATGTCGAATCTATCGGTTGCGTGCACATCCAGGGCGGGACGCAGTTTCTTTAAAGCGCTGGTAACAATGTTAAGATTCTTGTGTCGATCGTACTTTCGCTTTGACGTGAAGAAGGTCATGTTGATGTTCCCCAGGTCTTGGTACACGGTCCCTCCACCACTCCGCCGTCTCGCGAGTGGGACCCCCCTCTCTCTCATTAGGTGGACGTTACACTCCTGCCAGGGATTCTGATGTCTGCCGATGACCACTGCTGCGGCGTTTCTCCACAGGAATAGTATCCTCCGATCCTGGAGGTCCACGTGCTGGTGTACCCAGTCCTCAAAAGCCAGGTTCTCAAAAATGTCAGTGGACATGGATTGAAGGACGAGGCCGGTTTTGCCATTCTGCTCAATGACAGCTGACAAAGTGCTCAGTGGTCGAATTAGACGTAAACACCCCCTAGTGTTTGCGTACACGTGGGCACAAGTCCTTAATATCATTGCACATCTAACGATTAAATGACTAAAACCTATTAATACAGAAAAGTCTTTAAAATGCAAGAGATATATTGAACGTCTCTAAAGAACTTGCGCCATGCGCAGTAATATGACGGCTACATCCACTTCCTGGGTTAAAGGACGTGAAATAATGATATATGTCCATCCAGCACCATCTAGTGGTGGAACAAACACGGGAAGGTTCAGTTTTCAGCTTGGACAAGAAAGAGATGTTTATTGGCCATAGCCTGCATCCAGAGATTTTGCAGCGTGCGGTTCTTCAGTATATGATACACAGAACTATTTACGGGCGCAGTCTTCATAGAGTTACATATTAACTTTATTAAGTACATCTCAAGGATAGTGCACTTTGTTAGCGGTATAACAAGTAAAAGTGAAAAACTAAACGATGCAATTATTTCCCATGTAACGTTAGTATCATGCAAACACACCAGGCACACTCATGATAAGGGTCCCCCCGTCATAGTTTCAGGCAAGTCGTGACATGAAAGGCAGGGCAGACGAATTAACCACCTGCAACGGGGTCAGTCGTACTTGAGCAACTCCTGCAGCTTGGAATCACAATTGCCCTTTCCCTGGAAACCTCTGCATAAAATGATGATGGAATCCACAAGCGATTCGGACAAGCAAGAGGTAATCTATTTATAGAAATATCAGGTGTAGCATATTACACGTTGCTTACTATAAAAACAGATAGTACATTTCATGCATGATAACACACATGCACAAACTGGATTTTCTATACCAGATACAGAAGAGAAGAGAACGTGTGGGCATATTTCACAAGCAGTCCGAAATGAAATTAATTAGTTCCCTCTCATATTGTCGACTGAATCAGTAATCAAACTTATGTTTAAATTATATTTGTATTGTTATGGGCCAGCCTGCTTTCCTGATTTAATATTTTAAAAAGTATTAGCGATTATTCATCTTGTAAAATATACGCGTGTACTATTATTATTATTATTATTATTACTACTATAAATGTATGGTCCATGCTTCATCTCCGCGTGTTGAGTAGGGTAGTAGAGTAAAATCTGTGTAGAACGCAAAGTTGCCAAGGCACCGTCACAACACCAAGCGGAATCTTCGTTGTGATTGGTTGTGATGCTAATGCTGAGTTGTGATTGGTCAGTCCTAAACCAGAACGGAAAAGCGGTTTAATTGTTACCGCTGGTGAAACTCAGCCAGCTTTAGCGAGCCCTTTCATTACACTCCTGTCTCTCAACCTTTATTGTCACATCTCTCCAGTTAAGACGAAGAAGGTAGTTATCTTTATACATTTCGGGTTAATCCTATCACATCGTTAGCTAACTTAAGACATCTTTCTGCCCGTATAATATGTTTTTTGCGCTCACAAGGAAACTAAATGAGACAATCGAGCACAAGTAAGGTTCTGTGAGCCGTTATTTGTTCATTCGTTAATTACTGCTGGTTAGCTAAGATAACTTATGTCGGTTGTTATTACTGCATTGCATCTTTACGTCAGGAGCATGTCGTGAGTTTATATGTTTGGCAGTGCATGCATGGAGGCATAGGTGGTTGCATGAGCGTTGCCATGCCAACCGTAACTGTTTCGAACAGTGCGAGAAAAACTCATTTTGAATGTCTATGGAATGTCTTCCTACAAGCATGTGTGTGGAGCGCGCGAGTTTGTGCATGAATAGGTCTATACCTAAATTGGTATTTCTAATTTCTCTGTTGTGCAGTGCATCAGATTTAAAAGCACAGTTTATAAGGTGTTAACTAACAGCAATTGAACTGTGAAGTGATCAGAGGCTCGGTGTAATTGTGATTTGCAGAGTCCTTTGAGTGAAAAAACAGAGGGTAGCCCTCCTGAACTTGCAGGTACGAACGGGGACCACAGGAGCATCACCTGTGAGCAGAATAGTCAGGTAATTTTCATCCAGTGTCAGTGTAGTTCTGGGTGGCAGTTGTATATCAAAGTTGTATATCAATTTTATACACGTGTGGACAGGTGTGCGTGCATGCGTGTGGTTGTGGACGTGTGTGCATGCATGCATGTGCTTGTGTATTTATGTGTGAACATGTGTGTGTGCATGCATGTGCTTGTGTATGTGTGTGTGCATGCATGTGTTTATGCATATGTGTATGGGTGTGTGTGTGTTCATGCTTGTGTATATGTGTGTTTGTGCATATATGTGACTGCATATGCATGCTTGTATAGATGTGTGATTGTGCATATGTGTGCTTGTATAGATGTGTTATTGTGCATATATGTGATTGTGCATATACGTGCTTGTATAGATGTGTAATTGTGCATATGTGTGCTTGTATAGATGTGTAATTGTGCATATATGTGATTGTGCATATGCGTGCTTGTGTCCGATTGAGGTTTTGAGGAAGGATGTGGCTGGGCTGCAGCAGGAGGGCCAGGTGAGCCAACAGGTGGAGGATCTGATCCAGCAGAACCAGCAGCTGCACCAGGAGCTGAGCCAGGTCAGTCAGCTCTCCCTGCAGCTGGAAGAGGACAAGAGGACCCTGCTGGACACAGCGATCAGCAGGACAGAGGAAGCTCAGGTGTGCTGCTGTGGCTGGGGGTGCGAACGGGACAGGGGTGACAACGGGACAGGGGTGACAACGGGACAGGGGTGCGCACGGGACAGGGGTGAGAACGGGACAGGGGTGAGAACGGGACTGGGGATGCGAACAGGAGAGAAGTGCAAACGGGACAGGGGATGCGAACGGGACAGGGGTGCGAATGGGAAAAGGGTGCGAACGGGACAGGCTGAAGCAGCTTTCTGGTCTTATCTGTTTTTAGAGCGCCATCAACAATCTGCAGACGAAGGTCACCTGCCTGGCGGATACTGTCACCGACCTTAAAACTGTACGTTCCTCCTGGACCTCGGCTTGTTATTGCCTGCTCATGTCATAAAATTATGGCCTGGAATAGTATGTCAATCCCGACATTTAAATATAATCTCCACGTTTTTAGAGTCATTGGCACTGACTTGTAACCTCTGTCAGTCATCCTATGCGTCCTCTTACCTTCTTCACTCTAGGAGGTCTGGTACTGTGTAACTGTTTATGAATTTTAAACTGTTGTTGAATTCATGATTTGAAAACTGTACTGGGCTGAACTCCCCTTCTCCTCCTGCTGCCCCTGTCCCACAGGAGAGGGCGTTGGCCCGGTCCAGCCTGGACCAGCTGCGGGCCCAGCAGAGTCGCACAGCGGAACAGAACCAGGACCTGCGCGCCTCTGTTCGCCAGTTGCGCCGCGAGAGGGACGCTCTGGCCAATCAGCTGGGGAAGCTTCAGCTCTCAGGTACCGGGTGCTCATGGGATACGTGTGGGAACAAATAACATTTACTGTCTGAAATACACTTTTCTTTAACACGTGCACCAGTAAAATACTGTGAAAGCAATCGCTGTTACATGCTAAAGAATAAAATACATTTGAATTCCATATTTGAACATAGTTAAATGCAGAAGTATTGGGACAGCTGTGTTACATTGGTTGTTTTTCCCTCTGTTCGAAAATGAGCAGAGCGTGAAATGCACCGAGCGAGTTCGGTGAGGAAACTCTTGCTACAGAATGGCAGTTGAAGTGTGCAGAAGCCAACAATATTCAGAGAAATGCCGCCAAACTGAATTTAGCCTCATAGCCATCGTTTGTTTTGAAGTAGGAACATGAGTAGCACAGAAGGAA
>NC_049215.1:31954737-31974737 GCF_013347855.1 Anguilla anguilla | reverse complement strand
CCTATGTGCTGGGTCATGTGACTCTCACCCCTGTGTGCTGGGTCAGACGGGCTGCTGCAGCAGGTTAGCGGTCTGCGTGATGAGGTCAGCACCCTGCAGTCCACCGTGTCTGAGCTGGACCAGCGCAGGGATGACCTGCAGGAGGCGCTGGAGAGGGAGTCTGACCTGCTGGCCTCCGCCACCACCCAGCTGGACGAGAAGGTGAGAGGTCACTGTGAGCCCTGCGCTAGTGCAGGTACAGCGCTAACAGGATTTATGCCCCCTGCGTAAAACAGAACCCAGAGCTAATTACTCCTTCTGTGCTTTGTGTCTTATTTCCAGGAGAGACTGATCCGCGGCTTAAAGATCAGGGTGGAGGAACTGGAAGCATCCGCAGAGTGAGCTGCTTTTCCTGCTCGTCAAAACTCGCTTAAGACATGCGGTGGAGTCTGCAGGGCAGCCCTCTCTCCCTGTACCAAATCCCCCCCATGTGTGTAGGATGTGTGTAGGATGCATATAGGATGTGTATAGTGAGCGTGTAGGATGCGTGTCGGATGCGTGTAGGGTACTTGTCAGGTGCGTGTAGGATGCATTCCGGAAGCGTGTGGGATGCGTGTGGTGAGCGTGTAGGAAGCGTGTGGTGAGCGTGTGGGATGCGTGTGGTGAGCGTGTAGGAAGCGTGTGGTGAGCGTGTGGGAAGCGTGTAGGATGCGTGTGGTGAGCGTGTAGTATGCGTGTTGCCGTGCTCTGGCTGAGCCCTTGCGCTCTGCTCCCAGGTGTCTGCGGGACACGGTGTCCGGGCGGGAGAGGGAGCTGGCGTCGTTCCGCAGGAAGCTGGGAGACGCGGAGGAGGAGCTGGTCTCCCTGGCCAAGATGAAGGACGGCGCGCTCCGGGAGAACTCCCTGCTGAGGGACGACCTGGACAAGGCCCGACTCGACCACCAGGTGAGGTAGAGAGAGAGAGAGCGCCTGTGCTGCCTGGACGTCCCGCGGTCACTAACTCTGTTAGCCGCGCGGTCACTGCGGCTGTTAACACCACGGTCGCTAACTCTGTTAGCATCACGGTCACTAACTCTTAGCACTACGGTCACTGCGTCTGTTAGCATCACAGTCAGTAACTCTGCTAGCACCGCGGTCACTGCGTCTGTTAGCATCACAGTCAGTAACTCTGCTAGCAGTGTGGACACTGCGTCTGTACCACGGTCAGTAACTCTGTTAGCACCACAATCACTAACTCTGTTAGCACCACGGTCAGTAACTCTGCTAGCAGTGTGGTCACTGCGTCTGTACCACGGTCAGTAACTCTGTTAGCACCACTGTCACTGTCTCTGCTAGCACCGCGGTCACTGCGTCTGTTAGCATCACAGTCAGTAACTCTGCTAGCAGTGTGGGCACTGCGTCTGTTAGCACTACACTGACTGCGTCTGTACCACGGTCACTGTGTCTGTTAGCAGCGTGGTCACTGTCTCGGTTAGCAACGCAGTTCCTATCTGGGTTAGCATCACAGTCACAGCCTCTGTTAGCATCACAGTCACTAACCCTGTTAGCACCGCGGTCACTCTGTCTGTTAGCATCACAGTCAGTAACTCTGTTAGCAGTGTGGGCACTGCGTCTGTTAGCATCACAGTCAGTAACTCTGCTAGCACCGCGGTCACTGCGTCTGTTAGCATCACAGTCAGTAACTCTGCTAGCAGTGTGGGCACTGCGTCTGTTAGCATCACAGTCAGTAACTCTGCTAGCAGTGTGGTCACTGCGTCTGTTAGCATCACAGTCACTAACCCTGTTAGCAGTGTGGTCACTGCGTCTGTACCACGGTCAGTAACTCTGTTAGCAGTGTGGGCACTGCGTCTGTTAGCATCACAGTCAGTAACTCTGTTAGCACCGCGGTCCCTGCGTCTGTTAGCATCACAGTCAGTAACTCTGCTAGCAGTGTGGGCACTGCGTCTGTTAGCACTGCACTGACTGCGTCTGTACCACGGTCACTGTGTCTATTAGCAGCGTGGTCACTGTCTCGGTTAGCAGCGCAGTTCCTATCTGGGTTAGCATCACAGTCACTAACCCTGTTAGCAGTGTGGGCACTGCGTCTGTTAGCATCACAGTCAGTAACCCTGTTAGCACCACGGTCACTCTGTCTGTTAGCATCACAGTCAGTAACTCTGTTAGCATCGCGGTCACTGCGTCTGTTAGCATCACAGTCAGTAACTCTGTTAGCATCGCGGTCACTGCGTCTGTTAGCATCACAGTCAGTAACTCTGTTAGCAGTGTGGACACTGCGTCTGTTAGCATCACAGTCAGTAACTCTGTTAGCAGTGTGGACACTGCGTCTGTTAGCATCACAGTCAGTAACTCTGCTAGCATCGCGGTCACTGCGTCTGTTAGCATCACAGTCAGTAACTCTGTTAGCAGCGCAGTTCCTGTCTGTGTACAGGCTGAGTAATGTGTTGTTTGGGGCTCCTGAGTGGCCCAGCGCATGCATAGGCCCAGACAGACGCAGGCGGCTCGGACCCCTGTGCTGTTGGCGGTTGTGGCGGGTCTGATGGGCTCAGCGTTCCCTCCCCAGGCCCTGCAGCTGAAGCTGGAAGATTCCAGCAAGGAGGCGGAGAGCCTGCAGCGCAGGCTGGGGGAGTACAGCACCGACGTGTCCCGCCTGGAGGTCCTGCTCTCCTGCAAGGTGAGGCCTGCGACTCCGCCCAGAACAGGAAGTGTGTCACAACTTTACAAACCCCACTCCTCACGCTTAATAATCTGCATAGGATGCGCTGTGGGGTGTGTGTGTGTGTAAATGAGGTGTAGGGTGTGTGTGTAAGTGAGGTGTGGGGTGTGTGTGCGTAAATGAGGTCGCGTGTTTGTGTGCGCAGGAAAAGGAGTGCGCGGAGCTGCAGGAGGCGCAGCGGCGGGCTCTGGGGGAGGCGCAGAGCTGGGAGGAGCGGGCGCGGCTGGCCGAGGAGACGCTCAGCGAGCTGCGGGAGGAGCTGTCCGACGGCGAGAGCGAGAGGCGCCGTCTCAAGGACACGCTGGAGAACCAGGAGCTCCGGCTGCAGGAGGTCAGTGATGTCATCATCAGGCGACACTGCTAGTGATGTCATAATCCTGTGCCACTGCAAAAATCTCTGCACCAGGACCTGATGGGCCACAGAATTACAGCTATTATCATTTACATTTTTGTTTTTCCTCATTTTTCTCCTAAATTTTGAATGTCCAATCATACATATATCAGCTGTAATCTCTGCTGTCATTTCTGGAAAGTGCAGACAAGCATTTGCTGTTGCGTTTACTGCATTTACTTGCTGGGTTGTACAGCAGGCTGTGTTGGGTTGTAAGTGGGTTCAGGCTGTGTTGGGTTGTAAGCGGGTTCAGGCTGTGTTGGGTTGTAAGCGGGTTCAGGCTGTGTTGGGTCATAAGCGGGTGCTCTGGTTGTTCCTGCAGGCTCTGGTGTCGGAGCGCAGCTGCAACGGTCAGATCTCCCAACTGAACCGCAGTCTGCTCCTGGCGGAGGACGATCTGCGTCAGATCCAATCAGAGCGCTCCTCCACCCTGAGCGACCTGGAGAAAACGCGCGAGCTCTGCGTCAAACTGGACTCCAGCAAGGAGGTGGTGAGTGGGCTGAGTCTGCTGAGCTATAGGGCTGAGTCTGCTGAGCTATAGGGCTGAGTCTGCTGAGCTATAGGGCTGAGCTGTGTGTGTGTGTGTGTGTGTTGCTCAGCGTGCGTGTGTGTGTGTGTGTGTTACTCAGTGTGTGTTGCTGTGTGTGTGTGTGTGTGTGTGTGTGTGTGTGTGTGTTGCTGTGTGTGTGTGTGTGTGTGTGTGTGTGTTACTCAGTGTGTGTTGCTGTGTGTGTGTGTGTGTGTGTGTGTGTGTGTGTGTTTGTGTTGCTCAGTGTGTGTTGCTGTGCAGGTGCTGCGGGAGCTGGATGTCTGTCGCTCGGAGGTGGAGTTGTTGCGGAAGCAGCTGACCAGCGAGCGCCTCTCCATGAAGAGCCTGGAGTCCATGCTGCAGTCCACCCGCGAGAAAGAGCTGCACTCAGCACTCAGCTCCCAGGAGCAGCACGCTGAGATACAGCTGCTCAGAGACAAGCTGACTGTGGCCGACAGCAAGGCGTGAGTCCTTATGCATATCTACCCAAATATATACACACACACATAAATACGCACACATGTATATACTCCATCCCAACACGCACACACCCACACATACGTGCACACACTAACATACACCCCAACACACACACACGACACGCTACACAACACAACAATCCTACTCACCCCCCACACTGCACTACAATATAGTATTGCATAACCCTCCCTTCACCCTGCCCCCCCCCTCCCCACCCTCGCAGGAGCACCCAGGTGAGGGAGCTAGCCCAGACCCGTGCACGCTCTGAGCAGCTGGAGAGTGACCTGGACATCACCAAGAGACAGCTGTGTGCCGAGCGCTTTGAGAGGCAAGGCCCTGCACCCCACTCTACCTGTTCCTTCTCACACTGATGTTCTGAAGCTTAAAAATATTTTTTAAATAATTGTGTGGTCTGTTTTCTCTGTCCCTCCCTCTCCCCCTCTCTCAGGGAGCGGGCAGTGCAGGAGCTGCGGCTGCAGGGTCTCCCCCCCTCCTTGCGCTCGAGCTCTCCGCCGCGTCGCTCCCTCAGTCCCCGCCGCTCCTGGTCCCCCGATCGCACCTTCCAGAGCTCCCCCGAGCGCCTGGCCACTGAAAGCGCCCGGGACAGGTGAGCACCTTGCATACCTGCCATCCCAATATAACCTGGCATACCTGCCATCCCAATATAACCTGGCATACCTGCCATCCCAATATAACCTGGCATACCTGCCATCCCAATATAACCTGGCATACCTGCCATCCCAATATAACTTTGCACCCCCCCACCCCACCCCCCCACTCTGGGACGATCGCTGCCCCCTACAGGCCAGGAAAGGTGCTGCAGTGTGTCAGGCACCCGGGAGGGGAACAGCTGGCTTCAGTGAGAGAGACACGGCTCCAGCTCCAGCTCTCCTGGAGCTCAGTCCCACGTTTCCTCCTTAGCCCCATTCACAAAAAAGCTGTCCCACAGTGAGCCTAGTCGGGGGTGTGTGTGTGTGTATGTGGGGGCGGGGGGGTATTTAAATGACTGCGTATAAACTGAAATAACTGTGAAGGAGATGTAATGAATGCTGATTTGCCGTGTGCGTGCCGTGTGTTTATTCCTCCACAGGAGTCTGGTGTTCAGAGACCCGTACAGCTGAGAGCTGTGTGCAGTAGCTGCGCGCTGGATCCCTACGACCCAGAACCTTCCGTCCCTCGCGTCGGCAGAAACGCCGACGGAAGGCTGTGCAGCGTTTGTTCTCCGTGTTTAATGTCCTCGGACAACATGTATTCTTTATTGTTTTATAGCTCTGAGACGGTTACTACTACACGCCCTGCTTTGGGAGACACTAAACGAATAGACCTGTCAATCACACCTGTTGCTTGTGGGTTTTTACTTTTGATCATACACCTTGGCAATTCTACCTGTAGGACTTTACTGTACACATATGATTGATATGCTCCTGCAAATTATTTTGTGTGTGTGTGTGTCTGAAAATTCAGTTTTGGTCATTGAATTTATCAGATATTATCATAATGTTTATAATATTCATAATAAGGGAGGATTGTGGCATATTTAGATTAAGCTTTGCAAAGCCTTCGCCTCAGACACATTTTGATATGAAAACTCATTCTAAAAGTAAGAAACCCTGTGTTGTCTGTCTCCAAGCACTATAATGTGGTGAGTTTTAAATATGGGAAAGTTCCTTGGGTTAACGGTTAACGTGCTCTCCAAATGGGTTATATCCATGCCGAAATTAAGATTTTTCATGAGTAACCATTTTATATGGTTAATGACTGGTGCTCTTACCCCCAAAAAAGACAAGGAAACCGTTAATTAAGGCATAAAAGGTCAGGAAGTATTTTACTGCCATTCCTGTTCAAGATGCAAGTTGATTATAGCTTCGATTTTTATTATTTTTTCATCCTGAATGTAATTAATGGTTTCACCGGAAAGCCTGGTACCGAACTTTGATGACGGTCCCTGTCTGCATAGCCGATTCCTCGTGCGTAACGAGCTGCATAGGGTATATTCCCATTCAAATGAAGGAAACGGTCCACAGCGAAATGAACACCCGTTTGTCCGGACATCATCAGAGTGATTTTGAATGTTAAATATAGCCAACGTGATTTCGTATTAGTGTTAATTTACCTAAATATACTAAACGAATGTGTTTGTTGAAAATAAACAAATAGCCGGTGTTTAAAAAAGTGAGAGAGTAAAAGTTTCATGACTTATCGTCAAGCTCACTACTGTGGTAGATTTAAAATCCTCCGTAAAGTGAGAATTCTCCTTGTTTCATGATATTTCACTAGAATATGTTTGCGAACTGGTAAGAACATTTGGAGATTAATGAGTTACAGGTGTACAGTTGTGGTAGCTACACCCTGGAAGGGACAATGGTGCTGCTCGCTTTCTATTGGTTGTTTGCTGCACCTACTGTACCGAAGCACGAGACAGCTGGAGAGGCACTGGCACAAGCTCACGAGCGCTTGCGTAGGGAATATCCGCGTACGCCGCAGGAAAACATCAAGGTAACATCAAAAGTGCTTTGAAAAGGTATGCGCACTTGTATTTATTCGTCTTGTAATGTTTGTTTTGCTTCAGCGTTTTCGCGTTCAGTAGCGCGTGCAAAGACAAGTTCTGCTTCCTCGCGATCGCTCGACAAGGTGTTTACAAAGTATTTTTTTTCTCCCTTAAATTCTTGTGGACATGTTTTAATCGTCTTGGATAGCGATTTCCGACAGTCGTATTGTTAAGGATTTTGGGGAGCACCCCCGGTCGATTATTTTTCGTAGAATGCAATAATGTACAATTTAGGAATGGCAGAACTCGCGAGGACTATCCAAATATGGGGCACTTTCGTCAAGGTGAGGAGTCTAGACATTGAACTTAAAGGTTCTACGTTCTGCCGTGAAGGCGACAAACTAAATCTTCAGTCAGAAAACGAAGTCACACGGACTTAACATTGTCTTTCATGTACAAGGAAACTAAATTTAAATTGGGTGAAATTATGTTATTGAATTCGGTGTAACTGAATAATGTCAGGTAGCTACGTTTTATTAATTGAGAATCAAACTACATTTTCTGTTTAAGAAGTATATCGCATGAGCAACGAGTCGTTTTTATAGAACTGCTATAATTAACACAAAAAAAGATTTCCGAAGCATAAAGGGTGTCATTTTATAAATTACGTGTGTAGGCGATACTTTTTTCTCACTACATTCCCTTGCGTTATCAGAAAACATTTGCGAGGATAAAAATATCCGTATAGATTCCTGGGGGAGTGGATTAAATCGGTTTACAATCGGCCTTAATCTCCCAGCGCTCGTTTCATTTGGATTTCACTCAGAAAATAAATCCCACATAAAACCCCCTAAATTAGCAAATTGACAAATCAAGTGTGCCCAGTCTATCCGATAGAAAATACAACTGTACATGTATTTGTCCAGTAAATAAATGCGCAAAAGATGAACCTTCAAACAGATATGCCTCTCAACACCATAAGGAGTATTAAAAAAAACAATAATGAGAAACCCACTTAACACTAGAATAGTGTTTGATTCCGGAGGTTTACAGACTGCATCTGCGTACCGGCGCTGTTGGGGTCTTCTAATCGCCGTTGCGCAAAATCGCCCCTGATATTGGACGTTGCCCAGCTGTCACTGTTGACTTTATCTATTGCAAATGGAGAAGGCACGGATTTAGTGGTGGTCTGTGACCCCCGCCCCCAACAGATTTGCATTGCCGGACTTTAGGGGCAATGCCACTAAATGTAAAACACCCTCCGTTAGACGGGGATCTACTTGTGATAGGCCTACATGATATATGACGTAAGATGCAGGGCAGTGGACTGGCTACAAGATTGCGTTGGCCCGGATAAAGAAAACAAACCAACGTTTTTCTTGATGCTAGATCAATTTTTTGTTGTTGTTGTTGAATGCTCTGAATGTTTGTCTTAAAAAGTAGCAGTTCGATTTGTAGGCAGATAAAGCTGTTGACTGTTCATGCTTGCATATCTCATCAGTAGCGGGTAGTCCCTAATGATGACAGGCTCTCGAATACTTCCAGTCTGAATTAATAATAGAGGTAGAGCTTTGAGATGAGGGAAAAAAACGTTTTTGAAATATATCTAGTCTGGAAAGGGTTACAAAGCCATTTCTAAGGCACTGGGACTTCACTGCACCTTAGTGATAGCCATTGTCTCCAAATAGAGAACACTTGGGACAGTGGTTAATCTTCCCAAGAGTGGCCAATCGGCCAAATTTCTCCAAGGTAACAAAAGATCCCTGAAGAACAACGAAAGAACTGCAGGCCGCTCTAGCCTCTGCTAAGGTCAGTCTACATGACTCCACAATAAGAAAGAGACTGTTTTTTGCTGTGTTGGTGGGTTTTTAGATTGGGAAATCCAACCCCCCCCCCCTTCTGTTGCTGTGGGGACAGGTTTGGGATTAGGACCACCCCACTCCCCCCCTTTCCACCTTTGTGTTGCTGTGGTGACGGGTTTGAAGCAGGACTCCAGTGCTCCATAGAGTATGTCAGAGGGAGAAGATGAGTGTGAAAGTGAGCACTTTAGTGGACATCAGGCCAAGTTCACATGCAGGCTTGTTTGCTGTTCCGCAGGGTGTGTTTAAGATGTTCCAACGGGTGGGGGGGGGCAGCAGGGTGGGGACAGCAGGGGGATGGACAGGTGGGGACAAGAGCCTAGCAGGGAGACAGCAGAACTAAAAATAGGAACAGAGTCAGAGGAACGAAGGACAGATTGGGGAAAAAATGTGCCTTTCTTTGGGAAAAACTGGAGCAGCGAGGACTATACCTACAGTAGTGTGTGTGTGTGTGTGTGAGTGTGTGTGTGTGTGTGCGGGTTGGTGACAGGTATACACTGCATTTCATTGCAGTAAAGTGTGTGGTATGTGTTCATATTGGAGTGTTCACATGGTTCAGTGCATGCATGAGTCTGTGTATGTGTTTGGGGCGGGGGGGCAGATGACGGGTGATGGGGTCATTTTGGGCTGGAAAGTTGAATTGCCTCCCAATTGAAGGATTTAGGCTCTGAGCTGCTGCAGCTCGTGCGCTAAGCTACCTGCTGACTGCAGAACACATTCGGTGATGAAAAAGAACCGTTAACAATGACTGAATTAGTGCCGTCAAGATCAAAAGCATTCAGTGACTACGTTCAGGAAAGAGTCTCGCTCAGCACGACCATAAAGCCGAGGCTGAAAGAATCAGACGTTTCGGTGAATTTCCTTCAACAGTGAAATGGTGTACGACAGTCTTATATACCCGACTGCAGCATCGCCACAGGTGTACAAGCTAATTAGAGAACAGCTGCCAATCAGAGCCTTTTCGGGTATGCTGTGAACTTGTGGCAACAAATTTAAAAATGTAGCATTCATTAAATGCTTTCTTATGTCATCCTTTGTGTAGCCTACATCTAAAAAAAAATCATCTAGAAAAGACCTGCACTCAAAATTCTCTTAAAATGAGGAAAGCCTCATCCAAACTAAAAATTGAGCATGGATCTTTACTGAATGTGTATATAACATACTTCATAATATAACTTACTACAGTATATGACCTCTCTTAATGCTGGTTGTAAAAAAGATTATATTTGCATTAATTGCAGGATTCAGGCAAGACCCCACGTCAAAAAAATCAGTCAGTGGCCATCTCCACCAGACCAATTAGAATCTTCTCAGATGATCACCTGACTTCACTTAGGACCACCTGTGGATTAGAGTCTGTCAGATTTCTTCACTGAGAGGTAAGCAGCATTTGTGCACTATTCAGAAATACCTTAAATGTCAGTTTGTCTGATAGTTTTTCAGCGCCGTGCCAGTCTGTTTGAGCTGTGTGAGGGAGAGAGAGAGAGAGAGAGAGAGAGAGAGAGAGAAATCCGGTGCTATCCTTCTCTCCCCCTCCTCCTGGTGCTCCCTATAATCCAGAGTGTTACTGCGAGCAGGGAAAGACCTTGCTCATATTTAGCAGGGCTGTTACCTTGGTAACATCATATTTCACCTGGGGGAGGGGGGGCGGAGGGTGGCGGGGGGGGGGGGAGGTCACCACAGACCCCTGAGCCAGTGACTGTGGTCTTTGGCACAGAGGGGTACACTTTCTCACCAGAGGGTGAACCCACCTGTTTTCGTCCTTGTCAGGTGGGACAGGACCTGGAGGTCAACAGGGTGATGTAGATCAGAGAAGTGTTCCGTGTGTGAGCGTGCATGCATGGTGGGGGGGGGGGTGGCTTGGGTGGAGGGGTGCTCGGGTGAGGTGGGGGGGTGCCTGGGCAGGGGGTTGGGTGGGGGGGTGCTGGGGTGGGAGGGGGGGTGCTGGGGTAGGGGGTTGGGTTGGCTCGGGGTTAATGAGTCAGAGCCCCCACTGGCAGGACGGTGCTCTGTTTCTCCGGGGCGACGCGGGACAGTGAAGCTCCACTCCAGATAATGGGCTTCCAAAGGTCGCTGCCGTGGAGACGGTCAGAGAGGGGCCCAGCCCCCGCGGCTGGGGTTCGAGTAGCCGGGCTGCAGTTAGACGCTGTTAATAATCAAGCGTCCCTGTCTCTGCCTCGAGGGGGTGGGGGGGGGGGGGGGGGGGGCAGCAAAACTGCACCATTAATGATTAGGAGCCTCCTGCAGCCGTGCAGCCACAGAACATCCCATCGGCCCAGCGTAGGAGCAACCTTCAACCACCATGTGCAAGAATACATCACTCATCTCCCATTCAGACACACCACACGCACCCGTCCCACACAATCCTGGCCTCCTCCTCTAACCCAGTCAGACATTTCCGTGCTAATGTTTTATTTTCACAAAAAACATTATTGTTTCAGCAGCGATGGATTTGATCTCTTTGGAGAAGCAGCCGCCACGTTTTAAGGGACTGAGGTTGCTTTCCTAATTTTCCAGTTCGGGTTGAATCCTGTAAAAGCACCACCCTTTAAGAACTGAGCAGAGAAACCCAAAAATAAGGAAGGGTGGTAAATGTTGGCGGTGTAGTATAATGGGTAAGGACCTGGTCTTATAACCCAAAGGTCAAAGGTTTGATGACACTGCCGCTGTACCCTTGAGCAAGGTGCTTAACCTGCATTGCTTCTGCATACATCCAGCTGTATAAGTGGATGCATTGCAAATGTTGTGTAGAAGTTATTAACCTCCCCATGCACCTGCAAATGGGAAAAGCTGTGGTAAGAGCAGGAATGGATAAACGAAGGAACAGTGCGATATTTTTTTACAGATACACAGACTTTATCATCTCTGGGGTTGAGGTTATAAATTCCTCACACGTTTGTTTTGGCATTGCTGTTGTCAGCTTGAACCTTTTATCGCTGTCCTGTCGCTCGCTCGTTTCTCAGAGCCCGTTTCAGTTTATGGCTTCAGGGTGCTGGTGCCATTCATTGAGGAAAGGGGAGGGGCGAGCTTAACGGCAGCTTGGAAGGGCCGGACCGGTTGCCCCAAATTATTTCGACATTTATGTCACGACGTTTCTGATTTCCACGGCCTTCGAGCACAGCGAGTTGTTTTTTCTGTTCCCACGGTGAATGTGTGGCAACGCTGAGGCCCCCCCAGGTCCTGAACGTGCACTTTGTTCGGGGGGGGGAGAGCAGGAGCGTCACTGAGGTGACCCGTGACACAATGGAGGTGGGCGGAGCCGGGGGCAGGCCGGGCTCGCAGTGCTGGAGATAATGTTGCATTGTGGGAACGCTGATCCTGAAAGCTGAACAGGGCTTACTTATTCTGCTCAGAACTCTGGTGAACGAGTCTGGCAGCCAGATTACACTGTTCATGACGCACACTTAACACGGACCGGGACATATAACCATCTGGGCTACATTAACACTATTGACCCCTGTAAAATTATTGCTGGTTACTCGCCATTTTAAAAATAACATCTTTTTTTTAACCAGTATTCAAAGCTAAATACCTCATTCATGTGACTGTATGTTTTAGTCAGCAGCATATTTCCTTGAAAACTATCTGGAATTTGCTGGGGTGTTTTAAAGTTTTGCTGACACTTAAAGAGTAAAAGAATGTAAAATGTATATTTCATCCAGGCCTGCACCTGAATGTGAACTGATATACCATAATCCTGGGCGAATAATATTGTCAGATATATGAAATAGCACTGATTTATCGCCTGATTGGCTAAGAGCACAAATGTCGGAGAACCGGATGAGCGAAGTATGGTGAAGCAGCCAGTGCCAGACCCCCACTGCAGTGTTCGCGGTGATGTAAAGTCTGGGTACAGTATGGGAAAGGCGTGGCCTGTTTGTACAGTACAGTGTAAACATTTACACGCTCTTTGGCTTTGCAGTGTTAATGTGTGGGGGCCGGCTAACGTGGCCCAGAGGCTGTTAATCAGTGCAGTCCTTCTGAACGTTCTGAGTCTGTCCGGCTGAATACGTGACCCGTGAGGACTGAACACACAGTGATATCTGAAGGGGGTGGTCCTGGTCATAGGTCCGTATATGATTGACAGTTTTGGTCAGATCTGTCTGCATGAGTTGGTCACTGAGATGAAGGTAAATGTCATAGGTCACTTTGAGATGAAGGTAAAGGTCACAGGTCATTTTGAGATGAAGGTAATGGTCATTGGTCACTTTGAGATGAAGATAAATGTCATAGGTCGCTTTGAGATGAAGATCATAGATCACTTTCAGATGACTCTAAAGGTCGTAGGTCATTTTGAGATGAAGGTAAATGTCATAGGTCACTTTGAGATGAAGGTAAAGGTCATAGGTCATTTTGAGATTAAGGTAAAGGTCATCGGTCACTGAGATGAAAGTAAAGGGCATAGGTCATTTTGAAATTATCATAGGCCATTTTAAGATGAAGTTAAAGGTCATAGGCCACTGAGATGAAGTTAAAGGTCATAGGTCACTGAGATGAAGTTAACGGTCATAGGTCACTTTGAGATGATGGTAAAGGTCGTATGTCACTGAGGTAAAGGTCATAGGTCACTTTGTGATGAAGGTAAATGTAATGTGTGTAATTTAATGTAATGGTGAGCAGTCACTGTGTAATGAATGGCTGCTGCAGTCACTCTGGTGCAGGGCATCCCCGTGTCCCTGACTGTGTGCGGTAAGAAACTCCCTCATCCTGCAGCAACCTCAGGTTCTGTTCCATATTTCACCAGTGGAGCGGCGATATTGAGCTGCGAGATGGAGTAAATGTTTCATCATCGGAGCTGTACCGGCAGTCAGATTTAGATTGACAGCAAGGCTACTGTGTGCATGTGTGTGTGTGTGTGTGTGATTGTGGGTGAATGTGTGTGTGTGTGTGTATCTGTACTGACTACAGAGATAAAGTAAAAGCCAAACTGCTTTCAGGTAATGACACCTGAGAGCCTGTTCTTGATTCACTAGTATGACTGTAATACATTTTAGACTGTGGACCGGTCAATCAAACAAAACCGCTTCATCCTGTCTGAAAGTACTTTTCAGCAGCTCCTGTGTAAATATCATGATAAACTGATGCACTGCCATGCAGGTGAACAGAACCTCATCCAGTCGTATGGCTAACGAATGAAGATTTTTTTCTAGCCCATATCAGAAGCGTAGTGATGGCAGCTGAGTTGCCCATGTTCCGCACTGCCCTGCGTCACTCTCGTTCCAGACATTTGGCCTAGTCCCGCAGCAAGCTGTGCTGCTCTACTGAACATTTTGCAAGGATAAAAAAAAATTCTCAGAAAAAATAAATTGCTGGGGGGACATAATAAGAGTTAGAAGATGAATGTGGCTGAGTTTACTGATGGGTTGTGACAGAGAGGTTAATGCTCCATGTGATGGAGAGTTTGTTATTTGACGAGCCTCTGACTGCAAAGGCTTCTGGTCTTGGGTCGGTCACGCCGGGGCAGATCTGGACGGGGCAGGTACAGTGGGGCATTTATCTTCAGTGTCCCGTTGCCATAGAGAACGTGGAAAGAAACTTCTGGAGAGTGCACTCAGCTAAAGACGCTGCACTGGCCGCTGTGAAAGGTCCCCTTTTTCTCACCGAAATACAAGACAAGCGGGAAAAGTGAGCCTTCTCCCTGGAGACGGACAGCCCTCCACCCCCCAC
This sequence comes from Anguilla anguilla, assembly GCF_013347855.1. Classification (NCBI taxonomy): domain Eukaryota; kingdom Metazoa; phylum Chordata; class Actinopteri; order Anguilliformes; family Anguillidae; genus Anguilla; species Anguilla anguilla. Next base: position 31,960,631 of record NC_049215.1, on the reverse strand, counting down.
CCCATCCTGCCCCCCCCCCCCCCCCCACTGTGGCGTCTGTGTGGTCTAAGTGAGCCTGGCACTGAATGGGGACAGTGAAGCTGACTGGCTCAGAGACTGACCGCAGGTGTGTGTGTGTGTGCGCGTGTGCGCGTGTGTGTGGGTGTGTGTGCGTGTGTGTGTGTGTGTGAGTGAGTGAGTGTGTGCGCGTGTGTGTGTGTGTGCGTGTGGTTTCTTTGGGCCGTCCTGTGGCAATAATGGAACTGCAGAGACAGCATCGTCTCCTAGATACTATCCTACCGTTGCGGGGGTGGGGGGGGGGGTTGTTGTGGAATTCTGGAATTCCCTCCCCGCCCACCCAATCCAAAAGTCCAGCTCCTTTTAGTACTGTCGCCCTATTTCACCTCCCAGCCCCTGACATTATTACCCGCTTGCAGACCACCAGGGCCTTGGCTTCCAGCTCCACTTTATTTAGCGGGAAAAAACAGGCGAATCTCAAATTCTGAAGTTTCCGCTGCAGGTTTTCTGTGGTTTCCTCTTAAATGCACAGCCATTTTATGTCTTGGAAACAGGGTGTGTGGATTCCTGTCAGTGACTTAAATGAACACTTATGACTTATGGTAGTGAGAATGCTACCGGCACTGAAGGGGTTAATTGGTAACTTTAGGTGCTGGCAGGTGATTGGCAGGTCCGGGTTGGGTCCAGCTAATCCGTATTTTCAGAACCAGATGACGTACGGAATGGGTTCCCCTGGAGCCTCAGATCCTGGGTGGTCCTGATTGGGCGGGCAGGCAATTGAGGTGATTGGCTTAATGCCCTGGAGCTGCCATTGGCTCTTGCATGTTCAAATTTGTCGGTTACAGCAAATGCTAGCGTGGCAGGTTTTGTGGAGGTTGTGGGAGGGGCTCCATTGAGTGGGCTGCGTACTTCTTGCGGAAACGAAGTTCCGCGAGGTCGTAAGACCGAAATGACATGATTGCGGAGAAAACAAACAAACGCATTCCCTTGCCGAAGTTTTTTCGGCACTTCTTGCACCTCCAAGATTTTCTAACTAGCCGAAATCACCGCAGATGACACCAATGCGAACGTCGCGTGTGATTGGTCAGAAACTCACGGTGGGCGTGATTTATTTTGTTTTATCCCCGCAAGCTGATTCCCCGTCTCCATGGAGACCACACTGCCGGCAACGTTACATTAATTACGTATATACATAATACAATAATATTGATACTTTTGTTGCTACGTGCGGTTGCGAAACCACATCGAGTATAAAACAATTTAGTCCGCAGAGAACTTCTTCGGTTTCGGCAAGCCGAAAAAAATTTTGACTTCTTTTGAAGTATGCTGTCCGCTTTGGTCTTCCCAAAAACCACACTGAACTTAGAACCTAGAATTCAGAGATCAGGTCTTGTGGTCTCTTAGCAACACACAATAATTTTTCCTTTCTCTCTCTCAAACACACCCACACCCACATGCACATAGCACAGAACTTTGATGTCCTGTACGTTTCTCCCATCCTTCAGGCTTCCAAATAAGTTTAGCATGTCATAAGGAGCTTACAGCAGTGTGTGTGTGTGCGTGTGTGAATGTGTGAGCATTCGAGTGTGTGTATGTGTGTCTGAGAGAGAGCGTATGTGTGAGTGTGAATGTGTGTGTCTGTGAGAGAGTGTGTGTGAGTGAGCATGTGTGTGTGAGAGAGAGTGTGTGAGAGAGTGTGTTCACACGCACGCTTGTGTGTGGATTTGTTTGTACATATGCACAATGCCTGATGTTTAATCCCTGGCTGACCTGATAAAATAGCCAGTGATGCATGAACAGCAGAAATGGATGGCTGGTGCTTTTAAATGTAAGCTGTAAATGCAATGAGTTTATACAGGTCAGCATGCACGCATTGCAGACCCAGCCAAACTCATGGACATACCCTGCAAACTAAAACACTGGGGGGAAAAAACCGACATCCTCCTCCTTCCTTCCTGTGCGTTTGCATCTCTGCAGTAAGTAGGCCATCAGTTAATCCTCTTACAGATTAATCATAAAATGTAAAGTTTTCACCACAGTTTATCCCTCTGACTGATACAGCAATAGCATTCACAGAAACAAGCGTAAAATGAAATACTATTAAATATGATTTCTCTACAACGCGGCAAAACACACGGACACTCACGGCACACGCACGCATCACACAACCAGCGCTCACGTACACACACACACACACACACACACATTATACTAACAGTACACACACATACTCACAAGCACACACTCAGTGATGTACAGTGCTTAGCAGTGCTGGAACCGCACTGTACAGAGGGTGCAGTGTGTAGTGTGTAGTGTGTAGTGCAGTATGGAGTGTGTAGTGTGAATGTCTCCCATCCGCATTCCTGACCTCCCTTCCAACTCCAGTACCGCCTTCAGTACCGCAGCGACCCACTCCCAGAGAAAGCCACTGTTAAACCAAGTCATTGCCATTACGATGAACCAGGAATTAGAAACATAAATAAGCTCTGTTACCTCTGTTACAGTAATACACCCGCTAGTCGGTTACCGTTACCCCGGTAACAGCATCAGCACCAGCGAGCCTTATCTGCGTGGTGGAAATATTCTGTTGTTTGGTTCAGAGCGGAGCTGACGTGCCGTGTTTTCAGCTATTTAAAGACACAGAGAACCCCGAGGGAACCTACGGTCCAGATGGGGAACCATTTTGTGACGTCACCGGAGTCGTGACAAGGCTCTGCGTCTGACTGCAAGGCAGACGGCAGGAGGGGGAGGCACAGGTGCATGGGGAGGCTAATAAACTCCTCAGTGCTCTGTGACTCATCGAATAGAGCTGTGGTGCGTTTGACCTGTCCCTCAGCTCCCTGGAGGTCACAGGAGGTTTTACATATTTAGGGACCCTGGCCTCTCTGTGGAAAGGATGGAGACAGAGACTGAGCACTCAGAAGGATGGAGACAGAGACTGAGCACTCAGAAGGATGGAGACAGAGACTGAGCACTCAGAAGGATGGGGACAGAGACTGAGCACTCCGAAGGATGGAGACAGAGACTGAGCGCTCAGAAGGATGGGGACAGAGACTGAGCGCTCAGAAGGATGGGGACAGAGACTGAGCACTCAGAAGGATGGGGACAGAGACTGAGCACTCAGAAGGATGGGGACAGAGACTGAGCTCTCAGAAGGATGGGGACAGAGACTGAGCACTCAGAAGGATGGGGACAGAGACTGAGCGCTCAAACCGACTGATGCTGTGCTGTTGTGCTTTCTAAGCACTGCCTCCCTCTCCATTTCCTTCCCTCTCTGAAGGGAAACTGAGGTGAACAGGGTTTCCGATGCTGTGTCCCAGGGGCAGCTCTCTGCCTGTGGGTTTCTGCTCCAGCTGCGCACGCAGTTAATTATGCTCGATCGAGCCCTTATCTACTGACACGGATCCCTTCTGTTCATCTCTACATTTAATGTGCTGTGAACTCTTCATGAAATAAAGACTTGTGCTTGTCCCTTGTCAGAAAACATAGGTATCAGCAACACTTTCAGGCTTCATCGGCTGTTAAATTTTTTGTTTTAACACGTCAGATGAACACTGCCGATTAACACTGCCGAGTGACACTGGGGTGTCCCGGGGTAACACTGGTGTACTTCATAAGGGCTTCACACTCTGTGGTCTTGGTTTCAATTCAATTGTTCAAAAGGGGGATTATCTTAGGGGGAAGGGGGGGGGCAGCACAGTGACTGTATGCTTGAGATGCAGCTGGTGCCCAGTTTTGCGGGGGGGGGGTGGGTTGGGTTGGGGGGTGCGAGGTGATGGGTACAGGCCCCATCCCATCCATCTGGTCTTCAGTCCAGGACTGTTCTCCTGCTGTTCCCACAAATTCCACTACAGAATATCATTTATGTAATACTGGAAATTTCTTAATGTAATAATTGTTTAAATGCAATGGTCCATATGAACATTGCCCCCCCCTACACACACATACACACACACACACACACACACACACACACACACACATGCATACACACACACAGCTCTCGTCTCCCACAGTGTGTGTGGTAAAGCTGCTGAATCATGCCAGTTTGCAGTACTGTGTCTGTGTGCATTTCACTATCAGCTCGTTAAGCTCGTTAAGCAGCAGATCGGCAGAATGCGCGTGTGCACTGCTCTCTTCCCTTGCTGCAATTTCAGCAAGCGGCAGCATCATATCAGCTGTCCTAAAACCACTCCCAACATCCAAGGCTGTGACCTTCTAAACATAAACATAGCAAGTAAAAAAAAAAAAAAATTTTAATCTGTAAAGATCGTAAAATAATAGAAATGATAATTCACTCTGACTCGTGCTTTAACTCCGGTCCCACGCAGCGTGTATGTGTTCAAAGGTAAAGAGGATAAAGGTAAAAGGTCAGGGGTCCTGCTGGAGAGAGAGAGAGATGGTGTTTGTTCTCTGTCCAGGAGCTCTGTGTGAGGCTGAGAGAGTGATAGATCGGGGGGGTGGGGGGGGGGGTCTGCATGTCACTCAGATGTTTAATGTCACATCACACTATCTCAGAATCGCTAGGCAACGATGACGGATGCCCAGGCCAAAGTCAACAGCAGAAGAGGGTAGGTTTGTTTTGAAGCACCAAGCAGTACTGCCAGGTTTGGGGTTGTGTTTGGAATCACTGGGCTGTGCTGCGGGGTTCAGCTGTGTTTGGAAGCGCCGGACTGTGCTGACTGGTTTGGCTGTGTTTGGAAGTGTTAGGTTGTGCTGACATGCTCAGCTGTGTTTGGAAGCTCTGGGTTGTGCTGACAGGTTTGGCTGTATTTGGAAATGCTGGGCTGTGCTGATGGGTTTGGCTGTGTTTGGAAACCCTGGGCTGTGCTGTGCTGATGGGTTCGGCTGTGTTTGGAAGCACTGGGCTATGCTGACTGTTTTGGCTGTGTTTGGAAGTGCTGTGTTGTGCTGACAGGTTTGACTGTGTTTGGAAGCACCGGACTGTGCTGACAGGTTGGGCTGTGTTTGGAAGGGCTGGGCTGTGCTGATGGGTTTGACTGTGTTTGGAAACCCTGGGCTGTGCTGACTGGTTTGGCTGTGTTTGGAAGTGTTAGGTTGTGCTGATGGGTTTGACTGTGTTTGGAAACCCTGGGCTGTGCTGTGCTGATGGGTTCGGCTGTGTTTGGAGGTGCTGTGCTGTGTTGAGGGGTTCAGCTGTGTTTGGAGGTGCTGTGCTGTGCTGTCTGGTTTGGCTGTGTTTGGAAACCCTGGGCTGTGCTGTGCTGATGGGTTGGGCTGTGTTTGGAGTCACTGGGCTGTGCTGACAGGTTCGGCTGTGCTGGCGGGTTTGGCTGTGTTTGGAGTCACTGGGCTGTGCTGACGGGTTTGGCTGTGCTGACGGGTTGGGCTCAGGTCAGTGAAATAATGGGAAACTGGGGGAAAGAGTCTCATCTCTGATCAGACCGATCTGCTGCAGCTCTGGGGAAACAAACAGAGTGAGTGAGTTTCAGAACCGAGCTTCAGCGGCAGATTTTCAGACAGTTTTATGACAGGAAACAGGAGCTGGAGCAGGTCCAGGCGGTGACGGATCCTCTTACTGTTTACCGCGCGCTAAGGCAAAGACATTACCCGTCTATTCAGACCCATTTAGAGTCAGTGAGTCAGTGAGTGAGTCAGTCAGCACGGGACACTACTGTTTTATGTCAGTCCAGTCACAGAAATAAAAACATAAAACAAATGACGCATTCATTTGCCCTGTTGGGTGGTGTGTATGTCCATGCACATGAGAAGTGTGTCTGTTTGTGTGTTTGTGTGTGTGTGTGTGTGCTGTGTGTGTATGTGTGTGTGTGTATGCCTGTGTGTGTGCTATGTGTGTGTGTGTGTGCTGTGTGTGTATGTGTGTGTGTGTATGCCTGTGTGTGTGCTATGTGTGTGTGTGAGTGGTGGTGGTGGGG
>NC_049215.1:31952595-31954637 GCF_013347855.1 Anguilla anguilla | reverse complement strand
CCTCTCCCCCTCTCTCCTCCCCTGCTCTCCTCTCCTCTCCCCCCTCTCTCCTCACCTCCTCTCCTCTCCCCCCTCTCTCCTCCCCTGCTCTCCTCTCCTCTCTTCTTCTCTCCCCTCCTCTCCTCTCCTCTCCTCTTCTCTCCTCCTCTCCTCTCCTCTCCTCTCCTCTCCTCAGTGTCAGTGGCGTTTTTACGCAGCGTACGTGTGTCCACAGGGAAGAAGAAGTCCAAGCTGCAGGTCCTGAGGTCGCGGCTGTTTGGGAGGATGAAGAGGAAGGAGACGGAAGGACTGATGAAGCAGAGCCAGTCCGCCAGTGATGTCACCGCTGAGGCGGCCAGGGAGGGAGAGGGAGACTCCGAAGACGAGTTTCTGTGAGTCTTATCACCTCTTCATTTTCGGCGGGTAGGGGGCGAATTTAAAAGAATGTGAGTTATTCACTTACTTTATACATTACTTCAGCATTATAAATGGGCATTTCTAAGATTGTAAATTGAAAAGATCGTAAATACCTGCCTACACCTGTGCACACCTGCCCGTGTCTGTGCCTCACACAGGTACTCACACAGCCGGCTGGCATCTCGAGCGATGTCACATGACAGCATCTTCCTCGCCGATGAAGCACAGGCCCCCGTGGAGCCGGTCCGGATTCTGTCCCAGGAGAGCGTGCACGGAAAGATCAAAGCGCTGCAGGTAAGCCAGCTGGCTGCCGGCGGGCCTGGAGAAACACAGCACAGTGGTTGTGCCACGTTCTGAGAAACCCAAGGTGACTCCCCTCCCCTGTCTCTGACTGGTCAGATGAAACAAACGGCCACCGCTCTCCCTTTCATTCATTGGTCAAGTAAAATGAATGACTACTGCTCTCCCTGTCTCTGATTGGTCAGATGAAACAAACGGCTACCGCTCTCCCTTTCATTCATTGGTCAAGTGAAATGAATGACTACTGCTCTCCCTGTCTCTGATTGGTCAGATGAAATTAATGTCCGCTGCTCTCCTTGCCTCTGATTGGTCAGATGAAGCTGCAGCAGCAGAATCTGCGTCTGGGCCCGCCCCCCCTTTTGATCCCCGGTAAGCGGGCGGAGGACACGGGGGTTAGCTCTGAGGATGACGGGCTGCCCCACAGTCCCCCCGAAATCTCCCTCTCCCTGCCTGAGGGCCTGGCTCGGGGTGCCCCAAAGGTGACTACAGCAACCCCCAAAGCTGTAAAACATACCCCTACATGCTAACCCCAACATCACATATACCCCTAAATACTGCCCCCGATATCACATATACCCCTAAATACTGCCCCCAACATAACATATAACCCTACATACTGCCCCCAACATCACATATACCCCTAAATACTGCCCCCAACATCACATATACCCCTACATACTGCCCCCAACATCACATATACCCCTAAATACTGCCCCCAACATCACATATACCCCTAAATACTGCCCCCAACATCACATATACCCCTACATACTGCCCCCAACATCACATATACCCCTACATACTGCCCCCAACATCACATATACCCTTAAATACTGCCCCCAAAATAACATATAACCCTACATACTGCCTCCAACATTACATAAACCCTCTACATACTACCTCCAATATTACATATACCCCTAAATACTGCCCCCAACATCACATATACCCCTACATACTACCCCCAATATCACATATACCCCTAAATACTGCCCCCAATATCACATATACCCTCTACATACTACCCCCAATATCACATATACCCCTAAATACTGCCCCCAACATCACATATACCCCTACATACTACCCCCAATATCACATATACCCCTAAATACTGCCCCCAATATCACATATACCCTCTACATACTACCCCCAATATCACATATACCCCTAAATACTGCCCCCAATATCACATATACCCTCTACATACTACCCCCAATATCACATATACCCCTAAATACTACCCCCAATATCACATATACCCCTTCAAACTGCCTGCAACATCAGATATACCACCCACATCCTTCCTCCAACATGACTTATACCACCCACATACTGCCCCAAAT
>NC_049215.1:31810095-31950095 GCF_013347855.1 Anguilla anguilla | reverse complement strand
AGCCATCCCAATCTGTCACAGCGCCACCTGCTGGCTCGGATGACCAGCCGTCGTCGGAGGGCGCCGATCACGGGAAGCCGCAGGGGCCCGGTTCTGGCTCGTTCCGGTTCTCCATCGCGTCGGCCTGGGACCGACCCCGGGGGGGCAGCCTGCTGGGGAGGGAGGAGAGGAGAGGAGCCAAGAGCTCCTCCGACTCCCCGGAGGTCCCGGCCGGGAAGCCGGAGGAGGCCAAACCCAGACTGCAGCCCCTGAACCCTGGGTCAGGGGGGAAGGGCGAGGGAGGGCCGCCGGTGAAGGCCTCGTTCCCCTCCTCTAGGCGCGAGGAGGAGACGGTGGCAGCTCCAGAGGAGCCTAAACCAAAAGACCAGCCCAGAAACCTGGGGCTGTTTCAGGAGAGGACTAACCCTAATGCCAGGGGAAAGGAGGGCACGGCCCCCAGGGGCCCCGCTTGGGGGGCTGGGGGCGGGGGCGGGGGCTCCGTGCCGAAGCAGGTCGCCGTAGAGACGGCGACGAGAGGGGCGGAGGAAGGGAAGGATTCCAGAGAGACCCGGAGCAGGGGATCGGAGGAGGAGAGCGAGGGGGAGAAGGATGAGAGGGCCACGTTTGGCGTGAGGCTGCGCTCCACCTCCCAGTCCGCCAAGTACCGCCAACGGGAAGCACCGAATCCAGAGACTAAACCCCCGAGCCTTAGTGTGGAGGGCTGCCCTCCGAGCCAGTCACCTGACCACCAAGCCAGTCTCCCCGGCCAATCGCGCGTCCCCCCGGGCAGCCCTTTTGGCCAATCACGCAACACCCAGGGTGGCCCTCTTGGCCAATCACGTGACACCCAGGGCAGCCCTTTTGGCCAATCACGTGACACCCAGGGCTGTCTGCAGGGCCAATCACGCAGCCCCCAGGCCCTGACCCCCACCAAACGCCCTGACCTCCTGAAGCAGCACAACGTGGCGGCTCAAGGCTCCCAGTCCCTGAGGCGAGAGGGCGAGGACAGGGGCGCCGTCCCGGGACACCCCTGCCTCAAGCCCCCCCTGCACAGGACGCGCACGTCCCCAAACTCCGACCTCCCCGCGTCTCCTGCGCACCCACCTTCCACCCCCTCCAGCTCCACCAAGTGTGACCACGGGGACAGAGAGAGGCCCGGGGAGTCGAAGCGGGGGGGTAAGTCTGCTCCGACACGGGACGCCGCTTGGGTGAGTTCGGTAACCCTGGCAACCCAGCCCAAGCCTGTGATTGGTGCATTTTTAAAACTTGTGCTGTATGGGTGACTTCAAACTGGTGGCGGCAGGCATTGGATAGGGTTCTACTGAAGAATGAATGGGTTTAAGGTTTGATTTGGGAAAGAAAGGTCCGTGCTGTTTGAGCGCAGGTGTAAATGAGTGTCCTCTGCAATGGGCCACATTGTTAAGAGGCTCGATACGTGTGACTTCTGAGCTCTGATCTCACATAGATAAAGTTCAGTCCCTGTGAAACATTTCACCTCTTTCTCTACCTAATTTGCCTTTCACAATGACGCTCGTAGATGAGCCACTGGGATACTGCAGAACATTGATCCAGACAGTCATTAATAGCATTTTCACTAAGAGGGTCAATGGCTGGCCAGACATGCCAGCTGTTTTGGTTGGACTGCAGGCAGGAGGGGAGGAACTGGATTTACAAGCCTCAGCGACAAACTCAGATTCAGTTTCTTAAGAGTGCGATCTCACAGGATAGTCACGATATCAAAACAATCGATGGATCTACTCCAGAACTTGCCACCTTGTATAAGTATCCAGAAATCTGGCAGGGCAGTGCTCAGTCTTTTCCCCAACGTATCAGTAAATTACAGTCAAAGGTCAATTGGTCAAAGGTCACACTTGATTTTTTTGTACGGAAACCACTCCTCTTTCACTCCATCCGCCAAACTTATTCAGATGGCCGTGCTCCCTATGCTAGACTGCGGTGATGTAATCTGTGGAACAGCATGGGGCACTCTGGGTAAATGAGTTCTGTACCGTTCTGCCATCAGGTTTCGCCACAAATTCCCCCTTTAAAGCTCATCACTGCACTGCGTAATCCTCGACAAAGTGGGCATCATTCCATACCCGTCAAAAGAGCCGCTGGCCATCTATAAAACCCTCCTGGGTTCATCCCCTCATTACCGGCGTCATCTATTACAGCCTGCACCCTCCTCCTCCAACACTCGCTCAGCCCGTTAGTTCCTGTTGAAGGTCCCAAAATCCGACACCTCACTCAGTCACCCGTTCCTGTGACTGGATTGACCTCCAAAAACCTTAAAACCGGACAGATTTACCTCCCCTTCAGCTTCCATGGCCTCGATTGAGGACATTATAATTGATCCCTGCAATTGCTTTCCAGCCTTTTAACACCACTAAAGGCCTTTGTTCTTACGGCTGTTCCTGCATGTTTGCTTTTTACCCCTTTTTTTCCCCCCCTTTTCTAATTACAGTTCTTCTGTGTTATTTAGTACTTCACTGTGAATCTCATGTGCTACCCAAACATCAGCTGTCCTCTGTATTAATCTGTACTGCATGGTTCTGTTCTGTTTCTTCTGTTTCCAGCTACCTGTGTCCCTGCTTGGCTTGTTACTTTGTCCGCTCCCTGCTCTGTGTTTCTATATGATGACTGTATTGTTGTATGTGTATGACTCTGTGTGTGTGGTCTATGCATCGTTTTTTATACTCTTGTGATTATTACATTTCTGTCCTTTAACCCTCTACTTCTGGTCCTCAAGAGGCTTCTCTGCCACTTGCCAGGCCGTGATTGTAAAATAAAAGTGAAATAAAAATAAAATAAATAAAATCATAAGATAGCAACTGTCATTGTACAATGATTCCACAAAATCAGCAACTGTAGCTATACTTGTGTGTCATAGCACAGCATTTGAAGGTATACTATGATGTCACAGACAGCTGATGTCACAAAGAAGCATCTGTAGGTGTTCCAATGTCACAAAGCCTCCATAGTGTACTGTGGTGTCACAAAGCAGTGTAAATATGTGTACTGTGATATAACAGCTTCTGTAGGTTCCCATCTTTAATTTGTATTGTGAATACTGTTATTTGAGTGGTGTATCCCGGCCTGAAACCTATTGGCCTTCTCACTTATATAACAGTTATAATTTTTCTTTATTTTGTAGATGATGTTGATATGCCCACAGATCCATCTTTAGATTCAGGTAATATAGTTGAAAATCTAAAGGTATTGAATTAATTTGCCATTTTGTCACAGAATGAGATCATGTGATCATTTTCTCTTATTCTGACTCGCTAATTCATTTTGCAGTCAGTGCTGAATCAACATCGTCTCCAATTGGCATCAACTTAATTTCACAATCACAAATCAAAACTCCTGTACAAATATGATTTTCCTCAACTTTCTTAAAATTCCTTAATTGGGCTTTTATTGGGGGTGGGGGGGGGGGGGGGGGTGGGAGGCAAGATACAGAATGTTCTACCTATATATAAATTCCAGGCCAGGATTAAATACTTCATCTGAAATATTTCCACACTTTAAATGACAGTAAAATTCTGGCAGATTTCTGACCATTTTACTGAAGCATCTTCTAATCTTCACCAATATTCAAAACAAAATTCTTCTCACATGAATCCATATTTTTGATGAATTAATTAATTCCTTGAAAATTCTCAGTGATCCGAGCTTGAAATTCATTCCAGCATCTAAACAGTTAAAAGTATTTTCAGTGTTTCATCTGATCCAGTTTCATGAGAGTCCTGCACTCTAACGTGTTCAATGTCACTCTTGAAGGTCCAGCCCCCAAACCAGCGTCGGCCCCGCCCAAGGAGGCGGAGCCTGTGGTGTCGGAGCCTGTGGCGTCAGAGCCGGCCTGGATGACCATGGCGAGGGAGAAAACCAGGAGCCTCCAGCAGATGTTCACCAGCAGACTGCCCCGGGAGTTTGCTGTGACCACGCCCACCGCCACGCCCACAGCCACGCCGAAACCCTCCCCGCTGCCCGCGCCCCTGACCCCCGTGCCCCCGACCCCTGCGCCCGGCCCCGCGCCCGGCCCCGCGCCCCAGCCCGCCCCACAGCACCCCCCTCTGGCCATAGCATCAGGGAGGGGCGACAGGGCGCCCCAGGGCAGGGCAGACAGGGGCGCACCAACGGAAAAGACGAAGAACGAGAAGAACGAAAAGACGCCGCTGGCGGAGAGCGCAGCGCCCCCTAGTGATAAAAGGCAGGAGAGGACAGACCGATCCTTCCCAGTGGGGGGCAAGGTACGCCTCCGCCATTCTCAAGTCCTGGATCAAAAATCAGACAACGGCTGTGTTCGAAATCGCACGCTGTCCGCACTCATCGTGCTAACTGTGACGTAAAGTGAGAATTTAGTGCATGCAATGTGAACACACTAAATTCTCATTTTGCGTCACGGTTAGTATGATAAATATGGATCGCGTGCGGTTTCAAAAGCAACTCATGTGGAACGCAACTAGTAGAGCTTCATCGCAGTGAGCCAGCTGGAATGCTTCTTAAAAAGCATGAGGCATTCCTGGGATTTGGCCCCTGTTAGCGAGCCAGCAGTTTTAAACCTCGGTAAAACACGTTAATGATTTACAGGGCTCACACCTGGCTGGGCGTCACTGCGCTGTTTGAGTGATAGGGGGCGACACAGGACTGTGCAGTTCAGGTGCACCATAACAGAGAGCAGGAACGTGACTGCTCCTGGCAGCTTGGTGCTGCACATGGCTTTGAGCACGCCCTGCGCCCTCTGGTGGTGATGTAGGGGAATGGCTAATGAGCTGACTCACAGAGGTTGTGCTCTTTTCTGTGTGCCAGCAGACAGAAGCTAAAGCAGCCCCAGCTGAGACCCACAGCACAGCGGCTGCTGCTCCACACAGAGCAGAGGCCAAGATGGAGGGCAGACTGGCCTGCAGGGTCCACAGCTCAGGTACGGATTTTTGTATACACACTGCGCGCGCACACACACACACACATACACATACTGCGCACACACACACACACACTTACTGCGCACACACACACACACACACACATACTGTGCATGTACACACTTCACACTCACACATACACACACACACACACACACTGCACACACACATACACACATACTGCACACACACACACACATATACTGGACACATACATCCGCACATACGCACACACACACACGCTGCACACACACACACATACTGGACACACACACCCACATATATACTGCACACACGTGTGTGTGTGTTTGTGTGTGTATGTATGCTTATTTTAATACTAAAACCACCTTAAATGTTGATGTTTCCCCTTAGAAGCAGCACCCAGCAGCACTCCTGCCCCGAGCAGGGAGAGAGAGGACAGGCAGCCAGTTCGGCCTGAGGTCCTGTCAGCAGCGCCTGCTGTGTCCAGCGGGGGGCAGCCATCTTGGATGGAACTGGCCAAGAGGAAGTCCCTAGCCTGGAGCGATAAGGCCATGGACTGAGAGAGAGAGAGAGAGAGAGAGAAGGATGGAGTGAGAGGAGGAGAGACACAGAGATCGGCAGTTTTCCTGCTGTGTTAATGTTCGATGAGAGCAGTGGTGACAACCTGCCCAAGTCTCAGTTCAGCCCACTGTCTGTGTGTGTGTCACGCCCACTGTCTGTGACTGTGTGTGTGTGTGTTTGTGTGTGTGACCGTGTGTGTGTGTAACAGGTGTGTGCTTGTGTAACTGACTGTAGCAGTAATTGTCTGTATGTGTAACAGTAATGTGTTTGTGTGTGTGTGTGTGTTTGTGTGCGTGTAGCAGGAGGACTGTGATTGGCTGTTGAAGCTGTGTGTGTAACAGGAGTGTGACTGGCTGTAGCAGCTGTGTGTGTGTGTAACTGGAGGGTGATTGGCTGTAGGAGCTATATGTGTAACCGGACTATGATTGGCTGTAACAGCTGTGTGTGTATCTGGAGTGTGATTAGCTGTACAAGCTCTATGTGTGTAACTGGAGTGTGATTGGCTGTACGAGCTATGTGTGATCATGATTGGCTGAAGCTGCCACAGGCTGAGCACGCTGAATGCCCAGTTCACAGCCTTCTCACGACGTTGCTGGAATGTTAGAAAATGGTTTTACATCTGCAGCAAAGCAAAGCAGCGTGGGAGATCTGACTCTTCGGTAAAAAATGGATTGTTGGTTCATCCGTGACCATTTCCAGACCCTGCACAGTGAGGCAGTGTGCTCACAAAGAGGTTGACTAGACCTTCATCAGAAATGTTTTTGAATGGGCGACACCGTCGTGTAAATCTCAAACATTAACCGTAGCCAGCGAACATGAACCGCTTTCCTCAGTGTCCCTGGAAAAGAGGATCGCGACACCACATCTAACCTCGTGACTGTACAGTAATATTGAGCTGATGGCGTTATTGATCATTTGGGATGAATGCTCGGTGTGATACAGAGGACCATCGCTGGCTGCTCAGACCATCCAGGCAGCAGATCTTGGAAAATGGCATCAAATGCAAACTGATAAACTGTGCTCATCCTCCCTGTTCTGTATTTTTATGTACACGCAAACAATGCAAAAAGAAAATGAAGGATACAATTATAAGCATGTGATTAAAGGGAAAAGCGAACTTCATTCTTCTGCTTTTTTTTTTGTTTTGCTTTTGTTTACATCTTATGTCATTGTGTTATTCGGTCAGATCTTGACAGAGGGGGGCGAGAAGAACACTGATATATAGTTGACATAAACTGTGGACATGACAAGTGGGGGAAAAAATATTTTTTTGAAAAGCAGAGGCTGCCATTATGATTCACAGTAAGAAAAGACAGCTGGAAAATAAATGGTGTGTCTGCCTCCCGCCCCGTTTGTCCTTTGCTGGGAAGTTTTCTTCAGCTATGAGCTTCCCGGGCTCATATAGTGCATTGCATTCCCCATTTATTCTGTTTGAATTAAACGTGTGTAAACAGTGATATTTCACAAGGGCCTTCTGTCATTTGCTTTCAGCAACACACCCCAGTTATCTCAGCTCACCCGTTATTATTATTATTATTAATAATAATTAATATTGGCAATACCCTCCTGTGTTTGTGCTCCTCACAGCTTTGATCGGGGCCCCAAATACATCGATAATTCCGTTACTGCGGTGTTTTAAGTCAGGTTGAACCCTTGTGTCTGTTTCTGAACCGAATCTCTAAAGCTCTAAAGCGATAAGGTGGAACTTCAGGACTGACCGCTCAACTGTGAATGCGTCAGTCGGAAATGTATGTAAACCTGGGTCTGCGTTCATAAAGCACCGACTTTTAGGACCCAGGTGCCCTACATTCATTTTCTAACCTTATCCATTATCAGCTGAAAGGTAAGAAAACCGGTCCTAGATCAGTTCGCGTACACTGACATACAGTACTTTAGTATTATGGGGCCCAATCTGGACCGGAAGCTCAGAGCTCTTCACGCACACAGATAGCCTACGTGCAATAGGCTAATATATTGTGTGTAATGAAAGGTAAAAATAAAAAAAATCTCACCTGGCAGACGTCGTTTTAGGTAAATTCAGAAACAACTGTGAATTTTATGCAAGGAAACTTTTTTACAAGTAATTACAGATATATAAAAACGTGACTTAGTCATTTGATGCATATATTTCATCCATCTGTCCACCGAAATAGCCCGACAGCCGGCTGAGCAGATTTTGCGTACTGACTTAAGGTGTAAGCTTCAACAATCTGTTCATAAAGGATATGGATGGATATACGGATCCGATTTCATTATGGGAGAGGCGATCTGGCGCGGGGATTATTTGCAGAAAAGCATGGACTTTCCACTTGTTTACACTCGCTGGCTAAAGACTAGGCATACATTGGATTTTATTCGTTTACTTTTGTCGTTATCGAGTTAAGGTGTTTGATCAGCTGCAAAACGGTAATGTTAGTTAGGCTACTCGTGGAAACCAATTCAATTTTTAGTAAAAGTTCTCAATTGCACAGGTAATTTACACTGATTTTGATGCGACCTGTTTTCCGTTGTGCTGGGTCGTGGCGCTGTTTACACGCAGCTGGTCTTCACCAAGACGCGCTCTCTGCCGCAGATGTAAAAACGTGTGCCTAATTCAGTATAAACACATGAACCGTGTTATTTGTGCGTCAGTAAAAAAAAACAGATGGAGTTGAACTTTTTCCTGGTGGTACTCGCCGCGGTTTTCCGCCCCAGTGAAGGCTACGCCATCCTAAACTCGGTCTCCTGGGCTGTCACGAACGATGTTGAGGGAGAACTGGAGGCTAACTCAAACGAAGAGGCGGCTCCGGCTCTCCTCGTAGACGCGGGCAGCATTTGGAAACAGGCTTTCCCGGCCTCCGTCTATGACAACGATGCGGAAAAACGCCCCGAGCCGCTGCTGGAGACCAAAGACCTTAAGCAAGCATTGGCGGCTCCCAGAATGTTTTCGTATCGGATGGAGGGGATGAAACGGACCGCAGGCGCTCCGCCCCCGCCCGAGGAAACGGCGAGAACGGCTCGATACCTGGCTCATAACAGCGATTGGGGCTTCCTCGCCACCATCTCCACATTGGACACGGTGCATAGCAGGATTCACATTTGTGATCGCATTTCCTCTGTCGCGCTCTTGTTATGTTGGCTGCTGAAATGTTGCGTGACACAATTCTCTTATCTGCATTCACGAAACGTGTGCATCCCTAATTCATAGCATATGCCACTATATTGCATTTCATATATGTATTTCATATATATATATATATATATGTATATAGAAGTAATCTTGCATAACCTGTCACTATGCAGTGCTCCCAAGAGCTAAGCGGTTCTTGTGAGAGCGTGCGTCTGTGCATTCATTCCCGTGTGTGTGTGTGTGTTTACAGATTAAAGGTGTACCTTTCGGGAAAATCTTCTCCGTCAGCGACGGCCCCTCCGACAACAGCACAGGGGTGCCGTACTTCTACGTCAGTGAGATGGACAACACCGTGATTGACCTGAGGAGCAACCCTTTCGCCTCCCTCACTTTCTCCGACATGCAGGGAATCAGCAGGTACAGCGAGTCAGAATCCCCGTTTCCTGTTTTACGGATTTCATTGGGAATGGAGACTGTGCAAATTTTAAAGTGCTGTAATCCAGTAAAAAAATAATGTAATGTTAACGCTATAAAGGTATTAAAATTATGGAAATGTGCAAGTAAATTATCCAACCTCTAGTGGTCGTGTCCAGGTGTTAATGTGGAAGTTTACAGCATTAGCGTTACTTTATTTGCACGATGTGCTGTTTACAGGGGTCACGCACAGACGTCATGAAACTAACTGCACGGACTTTCAAGAACTCATGTCAAGCACTATTTCCCCATTTTCAATGACCTAACACAAAGCATGTGACTGAAAACCAACTGTGAGTTGGTTCTCTAAAATCACAGCGGTATATTTATATGAAAACAGTCCTAATAGTATACCTTTTTTTTTTTTTGGTTTTCTTTTTTATATTGAAATCATATCAAATTTTAATGGAACAAATTGTTGGGAAACTGTCATGCACAAAATTATTTGTCAAATGTCAATTTTAGAGCCTAGATCATTTTAGTTTTAAGGACATTTTTAAGCACTTCATGAACAGAGGTATGTTTTTCCAGGTATCCCAGTATACTTAAATTTCTGAGCATCCATTTAAAGCACTTTAAGCACTTATAGCATCCTGTAAGCACCCTGTGTGTATGATGGGTAGTGTTCCTGTGTTGCTTGTATTGGAAGAGCTGGTTTGTCCTGACTGCAGGGAGAAGGCTCCTTACCTGGATGACCCCCGGAGTGCCAGGCTCACACTGACAGGGCAGGTGATGGACGTGGGAAGGGAGGAAGCGGAGTTTGCCAAAGAAGCCATGTTCTCAAGGTGTGTGAGTGTGAGCGTGTGACAGTGTGCGGGGGTGTGGGGTTGAGTGCGTGTGTGCAGGGGTGTGGGGTTGAGTCAGTGTGTGCAGGGGTGTGGGGTTGAGTCAGTGTGTGCAGGGGTGTGGGGCTGAGTGCGTGTACGCAAGGGTGTGGGGCTACGTGTGCTAGGATGTAGGGTTGAGTCTGTGGGGTGTGGGGTTTAGGGTGTGGAGCTGAGTGCGCGGGAGTGTGGGGTTGAGTGTGCGGGGGTGTGCGGCTGAGTGTGCAAGGGTGTGGGGCGGAGTTTGAGCGTGTGGTGGTGTGCGGTTGAGTATGTGAGGATGTGAGGCTGAGTGTACACAGTTCAAGGGTGTGGGGTTGAGTGTGTAAGGGTGTGGGGCTGAATGTGCCAGAGTGTGGGGTTGAGTGTGCAAGGGTGTGGGTCTGAGTGTGTGGGGGTTTGGGGTTGAGTGTGCAAGGGTGTGGGTCTGAGTGTGTTGGGGTTTGGGGTTGAGTGTGCGAGGGTGTGGGGTTGAGTGTCAGCGTGTGAGGGTGTCAGTGTGTTTCTGGAGCGGGGGGGGTTATCGAGTTATGGAATTATGTCAGCAAACGTTCCGCTAACGGGTTATATGGAAAAAACTACCTGTGTAAGTCACTCTACATAAGAGCACCTGTTACAAGTACTGGGATTTGATGGAATATTTTGGCTTTTTTTGGCCACAGACACCCAGCGATGAGGAAGTGGCCGGTGGAACACAGGTGGTTCTTCATGAAGCTGAGCCTGGAGCAGGTGTGGCTGCAGAACTGGGTGGGCGGGGTTTCGCAGGTTCCCCTGCACGAGTACCTAAAAGCCGCGCCCCTCTGACTGCGGCCCCGTCGCCCAGCTCCCGGGGAGCAACGTCTGCTGTAGCTGGGGCGGTTCCCCTCTGTCTCCAGCTCACCTTCATATTCAGGAGTTCAGCCGCATGTCCGTCACACACAATCACTATTGCACTCACACACATACAGACACATAGATCACAGCCAATCACGATTGTACTCACACACATACAGACACATACATCACAGCCAATCACTGTTGCACTCGCACACATACAAACACATACATCACAGCCAATCACTATTGCACTCACACACATACAGACACATACATCGCAGCCAATCACTATTGCACTCACACACATACAGACACATACATCACAGCCAATCACTATTGCACTCACACACATACAGACACATACATCACAGCCAATCACTATTGCACTCACACACATGCAAGCACATACATCGCAGCCAATCACTATTGCACTCACACACATACAGACACATACATCACAGCCAATCACTATTGCACTCACACACATGCAAGCACATACATCGCACACAATCACTATTGCACTCACACACATACAGACACATACATCACAGCCAATCACTATTGCACTCACACACATACAAACACATACATCACAGCCAATCACTGTTGCACTCACACACATACAAACACATACATCACAGCCAATCACTATTGCAATCACACACATGCAAGCACATACATCACAGCCAATCACTATTGCACTCACACACATGCAAGCACATACATCACAGCCAATCACTATTGCACTCACACACATACAAACACATACATCACAGCCAATCACTATTGCACTCACACACATACAAACACATACATCACAGCCAATCACTATTGCACTCACACACATACAAACACATACATCACAGCCAATCACTATTGCACTCACACACATGCAAGCACATACATCGCACACAATCACTATTGCACTCACACACATACAGACACATACATCACAGCCAATCACTATTGCACTCACACACATACAAACACATACATCACAGCCAATCACTGTTGCACTCACACACATACAAACACATACATCACAGCCAATCACTATTGCAATCACACACATGCAAGCACATACATCACAGCCAATCACTATTGCACTCACACACATGCAAGCACATACATCACAGCCAATCACTATTGCACTCACACACATACAAACACATACATCACAGCCAATCACTATTGCACTCACACACATACAAACACATACATCACAGCCAATCACTATTGCACTCACACACATACAAACACATACATCACAGCCAATCACTATTGCACTCACACACATAGAGCAACAAAACACACTAGCACACTCACACACATACACACAATCACTAGTGGCCTCTTACACATACAGTCACACACACAGTCACTAGTGCACTTACACACATACAGTCTCACACACACACAATCACAAGTGCACTCACACACATACAGTCACACACACACACACACACACACACACACACAATCACTAGTACACACACACACATACACTATCACACTTCGACATACACCTCAGTGTGCTCACGCATGCTATGCAAACACATGCACATACACACTGCATGGAATAGCTCCTGCAACAACAGCAAAAAATGTGTGTGTACTGACCACAACTTTCACTGTAACCCACAAAGGATGAAACCAGTATTAAGGGAAATATGTACAATAAAAGAGAAATTGTTTCCTACCTGTTCCTTTGAGGATGCTGCCCACTGAGGAAGTCGCTGTAAAAGTACAGCAATAAAGTGTTAATATGGCTGTGTGCATGCATACACACATAACCTGTATATGTTTTCCGTGTCTGATGTGCTTTGAAATACTTTTGACAGTGTGTGTGTGTGTGTGTTGTGTAGCTGTGTTTAAGAATCGTTTTTCAGCTGTGTGGTGTTAGGAACTTCTAACATTCCTTGTTAGTGCTTGCTGGTGGCGTGGTGTGGCACGGTGCCACCGAGTACTGAGTCGAACACTGGGAAACAGTACAATATGCATGACGATAAATTCCAGGCTAAAGGATATCAATTAGCCCTCGCGATCAGGTGACGCTCCGTAGAGGCGGTGTCGCGCGCGGATCGTAAACTGACATGCTGTAATTGGAGCACCCCGTGGGGACTACAGGTTGGCAGGGCTGTAGGCATAGGCTACTCTAAATCGCGTCGGTTATATAAACAAAAAAGAGTCGTATATCACCACGATCATCAGCGGCACGACTGCACTGGTGTTGCGTTACAGGATTTCACTCAAAGCACCCGGTTGTTTGACCTACGATTAACTGCGTTTGCAGAAGGACCGCAGTGATGGGAATGAGATTCACGCGACCTTTCCGAGGTCACTCAAAAATGTGCATAAAATGAGTTAAGGACTCGTGTGGGCTACCTGTAGGTAATTCACGAAACTGGATTAGCGGGTAGTCGACTAACTTTTTTCAAATGCAGTATCCGGACTGTTTCCTAAACATGACTGGATCTTCGGCAAGATTAAAAACCTAATAAACAGACGAGTCATCGTGGCATATGCAGGACTGTACACCTCCGGAATAAAGCACCTGCCTCTCTAGACATCAGTGTCGTCCCATGCAACCCATAGGAATATGCTCATCACACAATGACGTCACACGAATCACGATATACATTAACTGATCCCGATTCCGGTGTTTGTGTGAGTATGGATAATTATTGGCTGTTATATAAATTAATATGAATTTTCATGTGATATATTGCAATTTGATCCATACTCCGTCGACGGAATGAGCAGCAACTGTACGTGCGCGTGTGTTCCTAAAAAACAAGCCACACATTTTTTTGTATATAAACTAGCCAACTGTATCGTCCTGGCGATTAGCCAGAACGACCGCAGTGTTACAATACGCGCGTGCGTCTTTTTGGAATGTCTGTTCTAGATTAGATACAGTGTTTCCTGATGTGAGTGTACTGTCACAGTTTCCTTTCTGATTTGCAACACAGCATAGTACCCTTTTTTGTAATTACGCAGTAAATTCTATTTACTGGGGAAGTATGTTGTTCAAGATGTTGTTCAAAGTTTTGACACAGAATGGCGCTCTTCTGGACTTATCAGACCTACCTCCCAGGAATGTGATTAGTTAGGATCACTAAAACAAGTGAAAGCGATCTCAAGTGTAACCAATATATGACATTATCTGTTTTTAACAAAATAGATTGGCTAGCCTGATATGTAAAGCACTTGTTTTTAAAAACATTAATTATTGCGGAGATCGTTGTAGTACCAGTATGCAAATTTTGGCCATTGTTGACTTGTGGTTGGTGTAGTGAGGGTTGACAGTAGCCAGTAGTATCTTTCAGTGGGCGGGATCCACGCTAAGGTTGATTGAGAGATCACTGTTTGTAAAAGGTCCATAACTGTTTCGCTGGTGGCGGATGGTATGCAGATCGAACTTGAACGGGAATAAAGACGGAACTGAAGTAACTGCTAATACGTTAATGTGACTTAACCAGTCAGGATTTATATAGTAGGCTATTATTCCAGACTTTTCTACAGTCTCACCATTCAGTGAATTCGGTCACATTTAGGCTACAATACCCGACCCAGAGACGTCGAGAGTGGCTACACTGTGGGATTTTTCGGTTTTACATTCAAAGTCATTCGCGATCCCGTACTCTCCAGCCAAGCAACTTGGACGCGGTAAGTAGCCAGCTAGCTGCGGCTCGCAGCCTCAAAATCCCGTGATTTAATCTGCTTATCCGTCGCCAGTTAAGCGGAGCGATACTGAAGAGGCGCCTGAAAGAAGTTAAAGTCTCAAGACTGGCATCTCGTGCTGTATAACGACGAGTCGCTGGGGCCGATATCCGTTTTAATGCAAACCGTGGAAAAACTCGACATGTGGGTGTGTTATGCCCCCCGAGCTTGAACTGCCTGACAGTTGGTTGACGTATTCTAGCTAGCCGCTTAATTTGACTAAACCTTTTAATTTGGTATTGGTTTTTTCCTTTGTCATCAAATCTAATTTTTTTAAAAAATACATTTTTACTGTCATTTCATTTTAGAACGCTTGCCGGCCAGCGACAACTGTTGAAGACGACGGGTGTTGCACGAAGCTCCTAAACGTAGCCTAGGCTACTTGTCCACCTATCCTTTTTCCAGATTGATTTGAATGAGTAATAGTGGCTGTGGTCATGTTTTTGCATCTCTGACGGACTGTGAGAATGCTGCGATCGGCCTCGACTCGTGATTGACCAGCGGCGGCGCGCCTGACGACGCAGTCGGGTCGGTCGGACCCCTTCCTTCCGTCCCCGCGGCACGAGGGGCTCTGAGGAAGCACATCTGCCCGGAGATCAGCGCCGTGGAAGCCTGCTGAAATGAAATGAGGCTCAGAAATGGAACTGTTGCCACCGCGATTATTTTTCTCACGTCTTTTCTCAGCTTGTCTTGGTATACTGCCTGGCAAAATGGAAAAGGTAAGCGAGCACATATAAGGGTTGGTTTATCGCTTCCAAATCGCAAGTACAGGCTGGCCTGTACAGCAGCTGGCTTGCTTTTAAATCAGACAGCACGGCGATATAAAAAAAGCAACGTATTACTAAAGCGCTGAGCCAAACGCTACATAGCTTTAACTTTACAATAATCTAGTTTGGAATGTTAGACATCGCAAACCGAGAAGGCACACGAGTGTTCGATATTGCTTGTACAAGACTGCCCACCATATCATAACCGTCATAACCGTATTCAGCAGATTAAAGCAATTACATTTTTGTTTTGCCATTTTCAAATCTACCTTATGCTGGAAACAGCGTGGCGGTGTAGTGCGGCGTTAATACATTCTTATGTGTAGTGAGAGTGACAGGCGTTTGTACAGTTTGTCGGTCTGTTGTCAACAGTGACTGGCCATCACCTCTACTGTACAGGTGATTAAAATTCGCTGTCCACAGTACTGACGTACTTGGAAGTCGTTCGAACCGGAACTCCAAAATCTCACAACCACCTTTGATCTGCGTGATGGAAAATCAGTTTTTATCTTACTATAGCAATGTAACCTGTACAGTAGACCACGCTTTAATGTACTACATTTAATACTGGCAATTATATATGTTATCTAATTATTTCCACGGGGGAAATTAATTTTAATTGAGCACCACCGCGCCGTTATAGCTTATTCCGTTTTAAGTCCATTTATAAGGAAATGCTATTGTAACTTGTTTCTGAATATCTGATTGTGCCCTGCCCATATATGAATGCCATACTTTTAATTTTGAATGTGTGTATCACAAATGTATCCTGCAAGGTGCCATGAGGTTTGCTCATATTTTGTGCAGTTTGAGTGGGGAAGCCTGTCAAAGACTCTAAAACCCACTGATTTTAGAGTCTTTGAGTAAGGTGGACTTTAGATGAACTTGGCAGCAATAGCTTGGAAACGTATCAGTTCAAATACTACTATTGTCCGTGCGCCAAGTTTGTGTTTATATAATTACAAGGATATTTTAGTGCAAAAAAAAAAAAGCAAGGTTCAACAACCGCTTTGAAATGTCTGAAGAGACGCTCGCGCACCAACGCAATATAGCTAGCTCTAGGCGCATAGTCGGGAGTCATTTACTGTGAAATAATCGCACTGCCGATTTAATGCTCCAAGATTAATGATTTAATCTAGCAACAGTGTCAATGTTTTGGTTATAGTAAGCCTTCATCAGAACAAAAAAAAGATAATGATAATTTTGTCCAGGATGTGTTGTGGCTTCTGTTGTGGGTACCATGTTGCGTACAGGTGGCACCTCAAAGCTGGTGACATCACCGGAAAGAGTGGTGACCTCCTTAGCAGGAGCTGTGTCTTCTGTCGCTCACAAGTCACGTGACACGCGAGGTCCGCGTCGAGTTTCGCGCGTGTGGACATTGAAGTAGTGCCTCTTTGTTGCGTGCAAGTCGTTGCCCTCGAATCTGGATGAAAAGGAGGCTGAGGCGTGATTATAAATGACCCGCTGAGCATTGTGAAGTGTGCGTGACCGTGATGACGGAAACTCACGGGTGTATAATCTCACTTTTTGACGCTGTAAACCTGTAAACCTGAACGGGCTGAAACTGTGATGTGAGAAGTTGACCCACCCACCTTGTGGAGATGGTAAATGGTAAATGGGACTGCATTTTATATAGCGCTTTTATGCAAAGCACAATTGATGCCTCTCATTCATCCATTCACACACACACACACTCACACACCAATGGTGAAAGGCTGCCATGCCAAGGTACCAATCAGCTCGTTGGGAGCAATTAGGGGTTAGGTGTCTTTGCTCAGGGACACGCCCAGGGCGGGGATTGAAGCGGCAACCCTCCAACTGCCAGACAACCGCCCTTACCCCCTGAGCTAAGTCGCCCCTCAGAGATGTGTTCTCTAATACAGCGAAGGTGCGTGCGTGTGCGTGTGCGTGTGCGTGTGCGTGCGTGTGTGTGTGTGTGCGTGCGTGTGCGTGCGTGTCTCTGTGCGTGCACCATATCCACAGGCAAGTCTTGGGAACGGCAGGACTGGTGTCCCTTGTGTCCTGAGCTTGTGTGGATCCCAGCCGCTTGTTTATTGGTCCTCCGTGCTTTGGACACGCTCACAGAGCCCTTTTTCATTCAGACTTCGTTTACAGTTTGATTTGAATGTGGCTGCATTCCATAGCCAACTGTGTAAATTCCTGGTGCACCGACATCACGTGTCCTTGTGCCTTTATTTGCGTCCTTGTGTGACTACATTGTTTATGTGGTTAAAATGGAAGTGGTGTTGGTCAGGAACCAGAGATCCGCTTATTGATTTAATGTCATCTTCTGGCTCTTCTGCGACTTCCACCAACAGATATTACATACCTATAAATACGGGTTTGTCTCCTCCAAGCACTGAATGAAATCCTTTTTTTTTTCCAGTGTAAATATTAGTTTTTTTTTTTTTTTTTTTTCTTATGCAAGATAAAGCACATTTGAATCAAGCTGAAGGGTCACCAGCGAACTGGTTTTCGCGCTGAATGAAAAACACCAGGGAACACCGAAGTGCCTTATCTCTCCTGGGGGATAAAAGCGTATGCATTAAAGATTTTCCAGATCCATGTATTTCATCGGATCAGACCAGGGGAATTAGGAGTGCTGGCCATTCCCGTCCGTGTTCTTCAGCGGTGGAGAAAGTGGAAAAAAACGCTCGTGCGTCCGGTGAAGCAGGAGTCCGCCAGCCGGTTGAGGGGAGATAACCTGCCCCGGCCGCCCTGATTGGACGCTGAGATGCTAACCTGCCTCGGCCGCTCTGATTGGTCGCTGAGATGCACTTCAGCCACGGCCCCCGGCTCCGCATCTTTCACACCTACGCTGGTCTCGGAGCACGCGGCTCAGAGCTCAGTCTCCAGCCTGGAGCTGCCGAATGGAATGACTCATGACTAACAGACCTGCACACACACACACACACGCACACACACACACATGTACATGCACACACTCACGAACACGCACACACTCACGCACACATGCACACACGCAGACATCCCCCCACGCACACACACACACATACACACACATACGCACACGCACACACACACACACACGCACATGTACATGCACACGTACATGCACACACTCACGAACCAGCACACACTCACGCACACATGCGCGCACACACACACGCATGCATGCACAGGCGCACGCACATATACACACGTACACACATGCGCACACACACACCGCACACGCGCACACACACTCATGCATGCACACACACGCACATGCACACACGCACACACACATACACACACACACCCCCCCCCACACACACACACACATACACAGGCACACACATTCAGGCAGGCAGATGAATGGTATCAGTGAAGGAGGCAGAGCTGAACGGTAATCCCCCTGGAGAGTGGTACCTGCGTTTCGCTGTGTGACGCTCGCGGGCGGGTGCCGCGTGGCCTCGCGGTCTGACGCGATGCCCAGTGTTTACTCTCCCGTCAATCCTGGAACTGGAAATACCATAGAGTGTACGTGACCTTTTTTTCGGGGCCTGGCCCAGAACGGTCATTGTCCGAGTTTCCGATTGTAATGTTGCAGTTACAGAACAAAAGACCGTTGCAGGTAGCAGTGCTGATTTGGCATACTTGGCTGAGCGCTAGTTTTTTTTTACCGCTATATTTTGTGTGGCGATCCTTTGGCTGTTCCATTTGGAATATTGCTGGTGTGAAACGTGATATAATTATGTTTTCTCTTCCCAGTGAGTCGATCCCGTCTTTCAGTCATCCTAAAGAGTGTCATTACGAGGGTAGTTGAAAACTAGTTATGTGGCGATTGAAAATGTGAAACGACGTTTCGTGAAAATGTTCAATCTGCCGTCTGCAGGTGTGTGGGCTAACGTGAGCTGCGTTGCGCACGCACAGGCATTTGGTGTGATAGAAGCCTCATTTGCAGCCTTAACACAGCCTGCGCCTGCCCCTGACTCATTGACTCTCAGTGGGGAGGAAGGAATACAGGAGTGCAGTACCATGTGTGGCCAGAAGGGCGTAACCCTTCCGTTCCTGGGAGAGATCGATCCCCTCTGGTCGTATCCAGGGACCGGCTCAGCTAGGCTTGCCTGGTCTTGTTTTTGAAGCTGCATGCAACACAGTCTCTGGCTGCAGATGAAAGCATTAAGAGGAGTACTGCTGTGTATATATTGTTAATGCACAATGCACTGTTCTTCAGATAAGATATCCTTTTTATTTTAAATAACATTTTTAATGTATCATTTTGGTGCTCAGTGTGGGCCTGTACATACGTGGTTATGAATGTATTTTGAAATGTCCGGTTATCTATTACTGCAACTGTGTTCATGTGCAAACGCCACTAAGCTTGCATACGAAGGAGTCCATAAAGGAACACCTTTATGTGGTGTTTAACAGGTAGTTCCACTTCTACCACTCAGGTAGAATCTCAGCACTTGAGCACACAGGTAGAAGCTGAAGCTTGAGCATGCAGGTAGAAGCTGAGTGTTTGATCGCACAGGTAGAAGCTGAACTTTGAGCACGCAGGTAGAAGCTGAGAGCTGTGTGAAGCAGCTCGGGTCTGAATCGTGGCTGCAGAAAGCCTGCAGAAAGCCGCGGGTTCGAGGGCCTGGCAGGGGTGGCACTCTGGGACGGGGGAGGCGCCAGAGGCTCTGGCCGCCTGAATGCAGTATTCTTCCCATGGGCCGCTCCTCTGTGCCTCTCTCTGTGCTGCACTGCATTCCTGGAACATCCCACTCTGTGTGTACTGCTGTGGGTCCACAGTGAAGGGCAGCTATGGAAAAGCATGGGGCTCATTTCCGGCCTGATTAAAATGGGGGGAGGGGGGAGGGGGGTGTCGGTTGGCAGATGTATTCAGACAAAGATTCTTATTCATATTGGCTACTTGCTGCGCTAGGAGTCTGATTTGAGTGCTTCTCTTTCCTGTAAACTGCTACAGCGCCGAGTAAAGTGTCGAAGTGGGCTTCTGCTTAAAATGGGGTGTGTGTGTGTGCACGTGTGTCTTTGCATGTGTCTGTGCGTCTGTGTGCGTGCGTGCGTGCATGTGTCTCTGTGTGCGCGTGTGTGTGTGTATGTGTGTGTGTGCGTGCGTGCGTGCGTGTGTGCATGTGTGCAAAACTGATGGTCCAGTCTTAAAAATGTGCTGATTGGTGCTGCAGTCCCATGACTGCGTAACTGTGCCAGTTTACACAAGCGCCTCACTTCCTGCTGAACTCAATGAGGGGATTCAGTCCCATGTCCCTGCGCTGCAGGGGAACATTTAATGGGCCCTTCTCATGACCAGCAGCCATGGAATGTGCAATACAGGCAACTTTGTCCCAATGAAAGAGCCTCGTCTCACAGCAACTCCCCCCCCGCCCCCCCCCCACCTTCCCCCCCCCCCTTTCCGGAATCCACCGCTCGGGGGAACGATGTTCCAGGTATGCGTCTGCTTCACCTGGGACCTGAGACGTTTGCCCCGCCCACGCCACGGGCCGTACGGCCTGCAGGTACTCGCCTCCCTGCTCTTCCGTCCGTCCATGTCACGCTTTTCCATCCGAACCCCAGAAAAAAAAAAAAAAATCGGAAGATTTGGGTGGACTCTAGTTTGGGGTGGATTCTGGTTTGGGTGGATTCTGGTTTGGGGTGGATTCTGGTTTGGGTGGATTCTGGTTTGGGGTGGATTCTGGTTTGGGAAGGGTTGGGCGGTTCAGGTTCTGGTTTGGGAAGGGTTGCGTGGTTCAGCTCGTCCCCTGGTTCACTCTCGCTGTACTGTCCTGTACCTCACGGGGCAGGACCTGGTGCTCCGCTCGGCCCAAAATAGACCAAGGAGAGCGGCCCGATTGTCCCCGCAGAGGGACCGGATAAGGAACAGGGAAGCGGCCATTGTTCTCCACACGTCCTTGGGAAGGAAAAAAAAACTAACTGAATAACGGCCCTTCTGCAGGACCGGCTCAGGGTTCAGAGGGAGAGAGAGAGAGAGCGGGAGAGAGAGAGAGAGAGGGACAGAGAGAGGGACAGAGAGAGAGCGGGAGAGAGAGAGACAGAGAGAGAGAGGGACAGAGAGAGCGGGAGAGAGAGAGGGAGAGAGAGGGACAGAGAACGGGAGAGAGATGGATGGAAAAAGGGCGTGAACTAGGGAAATAAATGGTAAATTCCATCTAGATATGAATAAAAAGCAAATGGAATTGAAATTGATAGAGACGGAGAGAGACAGACGGGGGAGCGAGAGGGAACGAGAGAGGGTCTGACGCAGGAGAGAGGCCCGTGAATGGACGTCCTCTGTACCGGAGTGACCCCATCTTGCTTTATTAGGTTTCGCAGTGATGTGGCTGTATTAAAGATTTTTCTGTAATTCACGTGGACACGTTTGTGCAGTCTGAATTCTGCTGGCTTCCAAGGGCACGTTTTCATAGGCAGTGTGTTTCAGCAGCTGAAGAGAGGAAGCATTTCACTGACACGCATTCAGACACACACTCGCGCACACACACGCGCGCACACACACCCACACAAAAACCCGCACACACACACAAACGCATCGCCACACACAGCACACACACAAACCCACACATGCACAGACACGCGCACACACAGCACAAACACACACGCACACAAACCCACTCAAACCCACCCACACACGCACAAATGCAAACACACACATGCACACACACACACACACACACACCTTCTTGCTGATGTTGAGCCTGTCACCTCCAGGGAATATTCTTCTTCTGTGGTGGGGTTTTGAGGAGCGAGGAGATGTTGATGGCGGCCATTTTCCCTCTGCCCCTCCCGCAGGCTGACTCTAGCCCTGTTACCGTAGCGACCCCTCAGCATCATCAAATCAAATCAAATGAAATTTTATTTGTGTAGCATATTTTACAGCAGTCGTCACAATACGCTTTACAGACAACCCTAGCCTAAACCCCCACAGGAGCAAGCCTAAGGCAACAGTGGCAAGGAACAACTCCCTGTGGCAGATGGGGAGAAACCTCGGAAGGAACCAGGCTCAAGGGGGAAACCCATCCTCCTCTGGTCGGCTCAGGGTGCCGACTGGTGACCAGCATGTCAGTCAGTTTTATAAGATTTGTGATGTGGCTCAGATGATGGGTGGGGCCGGGTGGCGGTGATGGGGAACAGCAGGTGGCGACAGATGTGGGCAGGGTGGAGGCAATGATGAAGGAGGGGCTGGGCCGCAGAGGTGGGGGAGATCATCAGAGCCCAGGGCACTGAACACAGAGTGCTTTGTGTGGCCACGCCCTTTACTCAGTGGAGATGAGCTTCTGTTCACTTGCTGTTTCATCTTTTTTTTAAATGAGGGCGTCTGAGCGCCTACTCTCACTCAGTAACGAGTTCCCCCTCCCCCCCCAAACATTGTATCACCAAACAGGGCATCGACTGAATGCCCCAGAGTGATATCACCCAAATGAACCAATCAATGGCCTGGGTCTGAATGGATTGGCACACACTGTCTCACCAACCTCCTCCCTTATTTCTGTTGTACCTCTTCTCTCTTTCTCTTTCTCACCTCTCTGTTTCTCTTACCTTTCTCTCTTTTGTTTCGCTTTCTCTCTCGCTGTCGCTCTCTTTTTCTCTCTCACCCTCTCCTGTGTGTGGAGCACCTCTCTGTTCACCGATTTTGTTTGGCAGTGCATTGTGGGATATGTTTTTTTTTTTTTTTGGTCTTGTCAGTTCTTTCACCTCTTTGATGATGAAGTGCAGTTAGGGAGGAATGAGTCCTCTCGTCTGGCCCTACTCATTCCACCAGATTCCTACTGCTGTAGTAACACAACCCTAACCCTGACCCTGACCCTGACCCTGACCCTAACCCTAACCCTAACCCTGACCCTGACCCTAACTTTCCAACCCTAACCCTGATCCTGACCCTGACCCTGACCCTAACTTTCCAACCCTAACCCTGACCCTGACCCTGACCCTGACCCTAACCCTAACCCTGACCCTGACCCTAACCCTAACCCTAACCCTAACCCTGACCCTGACCCTGACCCTGACCCTAACCCTAACCCTGACCCTGACCCTGACCCTAACCCTAACCCTAACCCTGACCCTGACCCTAACTTTCCAACCCTAACCCTGATCCTGACCCTGACCCTAACTTTCCAACCCTAACCCTGACCCTGACCCTAACCCTAACCCTAACCCTAACCCTAACCCTGACCCTGACCCTGACCCTGACCCTAACCCTAACCCTGACCCTGACCCTGACCCTAACCCTAACCCTAACCCTGACCCTGACCCTAACTTTCCAACCCTAACCCTAACCCTGATCCTGACCCTGACCCTAACTTTCCAACCCTAACTCTAAACCTTACTCTGACCCTCACCCTGTCCCTAACTCCCCAACCATAACTCTAAACCTAACTCTACACCTGAGTCTAAACCCTGACTTTAAACCTAACTCTTAGGCTGAGTCTAAACCTTTACTCTAAACCGAACTCTTAACCTGAATCTAAACGTTTAATCTAAACCTAACGCTTAGCCTGAGTCTAAACCCTAACTCAAGACCCTAACTGTAAACCTTACTCTTAACCTAAGTTTAAACCTAGCTCCAAACCCTGACTCTAAACCAAACTCCTAACCCTGAGCAGGGAATGTGAATGCAGTGGTGCGTCACTGCCTCAGCTGGCTGGTGCTCTTACCTGCAGTTTCACTGAAAGCACACTCATCAGCGCATCAACGTCTGGGGTTTAAAAAATCAATCGCTTTGATGGGAGCTTTGGAGTCCTCCCTGAGCTGTTCTGTGAGTGTGTGTGTGTGTGTGTGTGTGTGCGTGTGTGTGTGTCTGCGTGTGTGGGTATGTGTGTGGGTGGTTGAGCCTGTTCTACATCAGGCTCTGCTCTGTGTTATTATAGCCCAACGCATTCTTTGTAAAAAAAAAAAAAGAAGACCGATATCAGGAAGGTAGCATTAATGCCCACGGCAGCTTCCTGTTTAACAGGAAGTCCCCCTCCCCTGGTGTGAGGATGACATGGGGGGGCGGGGGGCAGGGGGGTCTCGGTCCTGCAGGTCAGAACAGCGGCGGGGCACAGGCCGCGTCCCCTTTAATTCCCTAAACCGCCTGTGCGGCGGGCGCTCTTATCCCGAGCGATTTGCAATGCAAACACCGGGCGCGGGGAGCCGGGATCGAAGTGCGGCGAGCAGGCCGGGGTGTGTTCCTCCGGCTCGGCTCGACACGGAGGGCGTCGCCGTCGCTAACCCCCCGCCATACGGCTCGTACGTACCCGTGCGGGCTGCCCAAACCGCCCCGGGACGGTTTGGGACAGCCCCATCAGGAGAGATCGCCCCCAAACAGTCATCTCCGTATCTGTCTGTCTGCAGCAGTATGGCCGACACCAGAAAGCTGTGCTACGGAATGGCGGTTTAACTGTATGTGCAGAGGAAAACGAGATTGCTTCGTGGTTAACAGATGTGTATGCAGATGAGTTTTCAGATTGACGCCTGCCTGTTAGGTCGTCTGGACCCTGGATAAGGGTGACACCCTTAGTGAGTCATGTTGGCATTTAAAATATTTTACCACTTGTTGATAAAAGTCCTTGATAAATGTCAATGAAGTGTTACTAACCAAACAGTGCAATCATATGGAAGAATTTTGCTCATGATATTGGTTAAAATACTCCTTTTAAAATGGTCAGCCATCTGCAGCAGTTTCGCTGGTGTCTGTGTCAGGGGTGTCCACACAGGACCGTATCCGTTTCAGCGTTTACTGCCAGCTCCTGCTTTTAATTACTTTATTGCCCCAACGAGTTAATAATTAATGCTTCAGCTGCATTCCTTGATAAGTTCAGGAATGACAGCTGAAAACCGCTCCTGTGTTCCACCCTGAACCGTCTCATTGTGGTGTAATGTACCAGTTAAAGCAGCGCTAGTGTGTTCAGGTAATTTGGCTGATTTGGCCAGTGTGATTGGCTATAATGGAGAAAGGCCTGCATGCACAGTGGCCCTGGCAGGAATGGAATTAGCCCCCCCCCCCCCCCCCGGCCTCGGCCTTCACGCTTAACGAGTCTCAGATAGACCTGTGCCACGCGTCTGGAAACCCCCGGAAGTGTGTGTATGAGCGTGTGTGTCTCTGCTGGAATGTGGAAGATGAGAGAATGCTGTGCTGTGCTGTGCTGTGCTGCGCTGTGCTGTGTGTGAGATCCTCCTCTGATTGGCTGCCGACTCCCTCGGTTCCTCTTCAGGATTCGACGGGCTCGACATTTTGGGGGCGGAAGGCGATGCCTCTCTCTGTTTGGGCCTCGCTGACGGAGGCGATGGTGGTTGGTGTCGGCGGTTGGCAGGGGCGGAGAGAGCGCCCCTCGAGCGCCTTCTGGCGGCGGCTGACGTTTCTGTCGCCGTCGGAGGCGGAGAACCGGCGGTGTGCCCCGCCCCCTGAGCCTGTCACTGACCCCGCCCCCTCAGCGTCCTGATCCCGCCCCCTGCTTATCTGAGTGAGAAGGGTGGATGGATGGATGGATGGATGGATGGATAACAGGATTAGAAGGATGTGCTGGAGATGAGCTGATAATCCAGTTAGAAGGCCTGAGGCCAGCCACGTTACCCTGAGGGGGTCCACCAGGGGGCGACAGACTTGGGGAGGGGGGGGGGTCTGTGGCTTGGGACCAGCTGGACTAAAGCCTCGACTTGTAAACCCCACAAATGAGGTGAAACCTTCATGGTTTATTGGTCAGTGGCTCATCGATTTGAACCAATCATAACTTTGCTGAGTGCCGAGTCCCGTGATTGGTGCAGACAGAGCGGTGGTTTACTTCATCTCTTGGCTCTGCCCGTTCCGGGGTTCAGAAAGCCTCACTCGAAGGGTTTGGTTGTGGTTGTGGTGTAACTCACCGGGTCAGAACCGTGAGGCGACTCGAGCCAGCTCTACTGTGGAAATGTACCGTAATGTGCCCTGGAGCTCGGTAGAACCCAAATGGACCGCACCGCACCCTTCCCTCGAGCGGTAACCTTCCACCCCAGCGCTGTGGAGCGGCCCAGCGTGACCGTGAGACTCCGCCCGCCGGGCCTGCTGAGCTCTCCGCTCTTTTCCCACGAGTCCATTTCCCGAAAACGGCGGCAGACGCTGCGTGGCTCCAGGAGAGGGATGGGGGTTGGGGGTTTTGGGGGGGTGGGGGGGCATGTGTCTCCGCTCGGGGGGTGTGAGTGGAGGTCGAGGGTGAGGGAACAGAGGGGTTTTAAAAGGAGAGTAACCCTTTACGCGCTTGTGTAATTTTAAAGGGTTAGTGGTGTACTGTGCAGCCCCAGGCTTGGAGCGGCTCAGTGTCCATGGGCTCGGGGCTACAGAGCCCAGCGGTGTTTCAAATGTGTGTAAATGTTTTTGGAGGGTATTTTTGTGTTTTTCTAAAAGTACATTTTGCTGTATTTTTTCCCCATCCTGGATGTTGACGTGCAGTCTAATTCCTGTGCAGAGTACCCCATGACCAGTGACCCCCCCTTTCTAAGACATAGTGTCACATACACACCCCCCCCCCGGCCAGTCAGTCACAGTGTAGCAGTTCATTCCCCTGGACAAGCAGCCCCTGTATGCAGTATGGGGGGGGCTGCGTTTTATTTTTATTTTGTTTGTACACCTCATAAGAGACTGTTTCAGAAATGCTGACCCCCCCCCCCCACCCCCCCCCTCCCTGCGCTTTGGGTGCATACGGCCCCTCTGTGTAACTCTGTTCAGTGTGGGCCAGATTTTAGGGGAAGGTGAAGGGGCAGAGGGGGGTTGGAGTTTGGGAGTCGAGGGGGCGGGGGACACTTTCCTGCAGCTCGTCTCTGAATACCCCCCCCCCCACCCCCCCCGGGCTGTTTCAGCACCTTGCTCTAAACGCTCCCCTGGGATTCTCCTGCTGCAGCGCTGTGTGGATGCTGTTTGTTTCTCTGCCCCTGCTGCTGTGTTCTGCAGATTCTGTGCTGCGTTTCAGACCTTCTCTGGGTGGGTTTTCCTCCTCCACCTCCGAATGAGTTAATGAATGAAGGCAGTTTTCATTCATTCATTCATTCATTCATTCATTCATTCATTCATTCATTCATTCATTCATTCATTCAGTCAGTCAGTCAGTCAGTCAGTCAGTCAGTCAGTCAGTCAGTCAGTCAGTCAGTCAGTCAGTCAGTCAGTCAGTCAGTCAGTCAGTCTGCGTTTCACAAGAGTCCACCGCAACTCCAGTTACAGCCTGTGTGTTCTGTCTGTATCAACTCACTCGTGTGTGTGTGTGTGTGCCCATTTGTATATGCAAGTGTGCGTGTGTGTGTGTGTATATGTGGGTGTGTGTGTGTGTGTGAGTGTGTTCGTGTGTATATGTGGGTGTGTGTGTGTGTGTGAGTGTGTGTGTGTGTGTGTGAGAGTGTATTTGTGTACAGGACTGCGTGGGTGTGGAGCAGACTGAGCAGATGTGTGAGTGTGTTTGTGTGTATATGTGTGTGTGTGTGTGTGTGTGTGTGTGAGAGAGTGTGTTTGTGAGAGTGTGTTTGTGTGCGTACAGGATTGCGTGGGTGTGGAGCAGACTGAGCGGATTGCGGTATTTGTGGAGTCTAAATAAAACGTCAGCACTTGTTTGTGGAGTGTATCAGGAGAGCGTGAGAGCGCGCGCACTCTACTGCTCTGCGTGATTCACCCTTTCACACACCGTCACACCGTCCCCCCCCCCCCCCCGTTCCCCCCCCGCGGGCTCCTTACGGGGACAGTGTGAGTGGCAGCGTGCTGTTTGCTGATCCCTTCTGTGCACAGCCGGCCCCACGCACGCCCTGCCCCGACTTTATCAAAGAGACTTCAGGCTGTCGTATTTCCCCCGCCCTGCGCCCTGGTCCTGGGGAGCCGCTGGGTCTGCTGCTCTGCGTTGTCGCTTCGTTAATCTGTGGAAGTGGCTGATTGTAGTTGAGTTTTTTTTGTTTTTGTTGAGTTAAAGCAGTTAATTCAGGCAAAATCTTAAGGAACTCCAGGACCAGGGTTAGGGGACCCCATTGGACCCTGCGGCTCTCCAGGACCAGGGTCGGCTGCACTGGTCTCGCTGGGTGACCTGTTTGGGCTCGCTGACCCACGGTTAGATGCTGAGTGACTGGTGCTCAGCTGTGTTTGACAGAACACGAGTCACAGATGGACCCATGGGTTTGATTGACAGGCCCGGGGGCGTCGCTCAGCGCGCGGCTCGGCGGAGACCAGCGGCTGGTCTGGCGGGCTCGGTCGGGTGGGGCCCGCGTGCTCATGTGAGCGCTGGGGTGAGGGTCGCGGGGGGCCTGGGTGGGCTCTTGCTCGTCCGCTCCGTAGGAACAGACTGTTCCATTTCCAGGAAGCTGGGAAAAAAATAAAATGAGCGGAAAGAGAGAGGAAAGGAAAGGTTGATGGATATCGCAGGCGAAAGGCTGCAGTCACGTCCTGCAGTCCCCCCCCCCCCCCCGGGGGACCCGATCACGCGAGCTTTAAAGGCTGAGGCAGCAGGCGCTCCGCACCTTCCTGCAGGCGATCGACCTGCGTGCGGCAAGGGAGGGGTGCGGAGAGAGAGAGAGGATCTGGAGCAGAGGTCCTGTGGAGCTGAGCTGACCGGAGGAGACCCTCCCTGAGTCCCAGAAAACTCTGCTCTGACCATCCGGTCCCGCCCCCGCCCCACCCCACCCCCCTCGCCTCTGATCGTTGCCGCACCCCTCTGTGTGTGTGTGTGTGTGTGTGTGTGTGTGTGTGTGTCACGCAGCTGCACTGAGCCGCCGCCGCTGCCAAAAGCCCACATGAAAGGCTGGCCTGGAGCAGATCTGTGGGCGAGCTTGAGAACATCCAAGTGCTGAAGGCCGCCCTGCTGTAACAATGCAGCCGCATTCCTGCAGTCCGTCCAGCGCGGCCGCGGAGAGACGTGGGGGCGGACAGACGGACGAATGGCTGTCTGCGCCCCTCTGTCTCCACCCCCCCCCCCGCCCCCCCTCTGTTCCTGGGTTGCACAGCCTGTGGGCCGCTGCTCTGGGAGAGACAGACGGAGGGGGAGGCAGATTTAAAGCCTAAATGCAGCTGCGCTAAGGGTGCCCTTAACCGACAGATGGGTGCCTCCCATCTCCAACAACAGCGATCACGGCCTCCTGGTGCTGGGAATAAAGGTGCTTGTTGGAGGGTGTGAAGTACATCGGGGGGGGGTCAGGGGTCAGGGGTCAGGGTCCCCCCGCTCGTGTTAGCCTGGAGGGAACACAAGGCCACTGTTTGATGGTTCCACGTTCTTTTGCTCTCGTCTGGTATCGTGCAGGCATGTCCTCAAACTGTCAGTCCGAGAGTTTAGATGCTGGTTTTGGACAACAGCGTGCTCTGGCACCTTATTAGAGGTACTGTTAGAGCATGAACACACACATACATACACACACACACACACACACACACACACACATACACACACACACGCACACACACACACACACACACACACAGACCCTCAAGGCCTTTTTCTGTGGCAGGGCTTCATGCTGGCGTGTAGACCGGTTAGGAGGGAATGCACAGAGAACAGACACACACCCACACACCGCACACAGGAAATGATGATGACTGCGCAGTCTTGACTGGAAACCAAGGTGGAATTTACCTGCGTTACCAGGCCCCTTGTAGTGGGACAAAGAAACCCCATCCCCGCCTTGCTTCTGGTCCAGGGGAGAGCTTTACCGGGAAATGGATGCTGAACCACAGCCGGTGCGAGAACTGGGGAGGCGGGGCTTCCCTTTCTTCCTGCTTAAAAAAAAGGAAAAGAAAATTTCTATTCTTCTACTGAAACTGTTTGTAGAACTGAACAACCCTCTGGCTTGATTTAAAACAGCCGGAAGATAAGTAGAGATTCTAGATGAGATTTAAAAGAATCGATTGTATCTGCAGAGAGTAGAGCAGCCCTGGGGGGGTGCGGTGGGGTTGGGGGGTGATGCTATTACAATATGATGGTGCCCCCAGCCTCTCCTCTCTCTAGGCTGGTTGTGGGATGATTGTGTTGCTCTGTTTGGCAATAGGACCGTTCTCCCTGTACTACGACAGACAAGTCGATGGAATCCAACCCATGACAACCCACTGGCTAAATCAATAAGATGCAACACAATACAGGCTACAGGTCAAATCCATAAAGCCCAAGAGGCACAGTTTGCAGAGTGTATTCTAATGCTTCTCCATCAGCATGCCGTCCTCTTCCTCATCGTCTTCATCCTCCTCCTCACTTTTACCTTGTGTACTTGGTGCACCGGAGTCTTCCTCCCTCACCTCTCCTGAGATGGTCCCGGTCAGTCAGTTTAGTTTCCGTGGTGACAGAGTGGTGAGGTTGACCCCGCCCCCCGCATGTCTGTCCTGCCTGGCCCCTCCAATCCCAGCTGTTTCAGTGCAGGCTGCGCAGGCTGTGTCCCAGGATGCACTCTGGAAGGCTCGAAGGTTCCTTTCGTGGGATTTTGTGAGAGCGTGTTCCACCAGGGATACTCAAATATGGCCCTCAAGATCAGCAGTGCTGCTGGTTTTCTCTTCTGCCTGACAGTCCGTAGTCCAGTACTTACTGGCGCTGGTTGGCCAGAGGTTACACGCATATAGCATTATCACAGTGAACATTTTGATAACATTTATTGACATGATTCTAAAGGTCATTTATTGTTGGCATCTGTGTGTCTTGCAGTGGAACTGATAGCATTAGCTTTGCCATGTCTCTCTGCAGTAAAGTTGATAGCATTAGCATCTCTGTCGAGGAGCTGTTAGCATTAGCGTCTCTGCGTCTCTCTGCTGAGGAGCTGATAGTATTAGCCTCTCTGTGTCTCTCAACAGAGTAGCTGATAGCACTAGCGTCTCTGTGTCTCTCTGCAGAGGAGCTGATAGCATTAGCGTCTCTGTATCTCTCTGCAGAGGAGCTGATAATATTAGCATCACTGTGTCTCTGCAGAGGAGCTGTTAGCATTAGCGTCTCTGTGTCTCTCTGCAGAGGAACTAATAGCATTAGCATCACTGTGTCTCTCTGCTGAGGAGCTGATAGCATTAGCGTCTCTGTGTCTCTGTGCAGAGGAGCTGATAGCATTAGCGTCTCTGTGTCTCTCTGCAGAGGAACTAATAGCATTAGCATCACTGTGTCTCTGTGCAGAGGAGCTGATAGCATTAGCGTCTCTGTGTCTCTCTGCAGAGGAGCTGATAGCATTAGCGTCTCTGTGTCTCTCTGCAGAGGAGCTGATAGCGTACCAGCGGGAGTTCCATGCCCTGAGAGAGCGCCTCCGTGTGGCGGAGCACAGGACACTGCAGCGCTCTACCGAGCTCAACAGCATCCTGGAGCAGTTCAGACGCGCCATCGCTGAGACCAACGGGAGCAAGGATGCCCTCACAAACTTCTCCCGTGAGTACGGAGCAGGTGCACGGACACACACACGCAATCACGCGCACGTGCACACACACACACACGTACATGTGCGTGTACATATGCCCACACACACACCCATTATGCGTGTACACACACACACACACACACACACACACACAAATTTGCACATGCGTGCAGATGCACATACAAGTGTGCTCATGCACACACTCATGTGGACCAGTGTTGGTGCAATGTCATGCGTGCAACTGTGCAGAATCGGCATGCTCCTCCGCCACCCTCATATACACACACACACACACACACACACGCACTGTGCTCCACATACTGGGTCTACACTGTGGGGGGAAAAAAGCAGCACAGGTTCAATCCCCAGGATTGACCGCTACACCACATTGGCTGTCCTGTACGGTTGTTATAATGCTGTATTGGACTCCATTGATTGGTCCTGTAAGGTTGTTGTAGTGCTGTATTGGTTTGCATTGATTGGTCCAGTAAGGTTGTTAGACTGCTGTATTGGTCTACAATGATTGGTCCTCTAAGGTTGTTCTAATACTGTATTGGTCTACATTGATTGGTCCTCTAAGGTTGTTATAGTGCTGTATTGGACTCCATTTATTGGTCCTGTAAGGTTGTTGTAGTGCATTGATTGGTTGTTATGATATTTGCCCACAGATGAGACTCAGAAGCTGTTGAAGGAACTGGTCCACAGGAAGCCGCTCCAGGTGCCAAATATCTACTACCACATGCCCCACCTGCTGAACCGGGAGGAGAGCCTGCGGCCAGCCGTGCAGGTGGGGCTGGGCAGGACCGGAGGTGAGCAGTCCGCCCCCCCCCCCAAAACGCGCTCGCACCAGACCTTCCAGAACCTTCCACTCTAGGACACACAGAGACCCACGATGGCTGACAGGAACTCAAGGGTCAGAGCGTTTCCGATGGGATTCACGCAAAGGCTGCCAGATTCGTAGGTGTAGGTTTTGAGAAACACCCTCTCTGTAAAGTCCTGTCCTCAGGCAAGGCTTAGGGCTCGAACCTTGTTCAAGGTCACTGGCCAACTCCGACATCATATGTGGTACCCTGTGGTTACAGTCCTGGATTCTCCAGAGATCAAGTCACTCCTGAGATTCTTTAGAGCCTCCTGAAACTCCGCTCCGTGGTCTTTTCTGAAACTCTGCTCCATAGTCTGTACAGAAACCTTGAAGCAAAAATAACCCATTATGATTCATCTTATGAAAATGAATTTAAGGGCATGACTAAGCACTGTACTGTGGCAATTGGCATTCAGTAATGAATTCTAGCTCCAGAAGCTTTGCTTACTACCTGGGCCATTCAAGTGGGTAATTCACCCTGATAATGAATTTTGTACCTCCAGAAATGAGCTGGCCCGTCAAATCAGCAAATCTATGAATTAGCTCAGCTAAAGTAACCCAGGAGGGGGGTATGCTGAATCTGCATGGTCCACACCTTTATCGCTCAGCGCTCTGCCTGGCTCTCATGAAGGGGAAAGAAAGAATTTAAGATATGGAATGTGGAACATGGAATGTGCTCATGATGTTGCCATGCCTCCCAGCTCTATAACAGCAGGAGACGAGGTCATGGCCCAAAACACTGAACATGAATACAGCTCAGCTGCGGTTCCCCCTCATAGCTGCACGCTTCTACTTCCTCCTTTCTGAAAGCTAGGCCCAGAATTCCTCAAATGTTATCCCAGGATTCCTCAGTGGTGCTCCCAGAATTATTCAAAGCTGATCCCAGAATTTCTTAAAGAGCTGGGCCCAGAATTCCTCAATGGTGATCCCAGAATTCCTCAAATCTTATTTCAGGATTCCTCAATGGTGATCCCAGAATTCCTCTAATGTGCTCCCAGAATTCCTCAGAGCCTATCCCGGAATTTCAAAAAAGCTGGGCCCAGAATTCCTAAACAATGATCCCAGAATTCCTCCATGGTGGTCCCAGGCATGGCATGTTGGCTATGGTCACCGTCCCATGACAAGTACTGGGTCAGGGGAGCTTGACTTCCTTTCACCGCACCTGAGACAGTCTGCTTGGCCCCCCCCCCCCCCCCCCCCGGTCTTTGTCTCCTTCCGAACTGCATTACGGGGGATCAGGTTCCTCTCCAAGGATGAAGGATGGAGGTGACTCCAGTACAATGTCAGACCAGCACAATGGCTTCTGTGGCTTCACATCGCATCAAAGGGCCCGTGACAATGGCATGGCTGATGGGCAGGTCTCCAGAGGGACAAAAAACAGGAACGAGCACGTATGAGCACACCGCGTCTCCGTGGCTCTCCAGACGTACTGGTGTGCTGGCCTGTATCCGTTACCCGTATCTGTTATCGCCGTAATTCTGTTATTGTGCTGCGTTTTTAACAGGTGGAGGGGGAGCCACCCTTTTGTCGTATTGTTTCGCCTTGCTCCTACGCTTGGAGGACCCCAGTTCCCAGGCTGCCACGGCTCACAGCAGTTTGATGCGGTATTCATACCTGCAGCTGGATATTTACCTCTGCTGCTCAGGTTTCCGAGTTCAAGTTTAAAATGGCTGTGGCCCAAAAATGGGATTCAAACCTGTCAGGATGCTGCTCAGGTTTCATTGCCATTGTGGCTGTAGCATGCATCTGTACGCAGGTGGACAGGTCTCAGGGCTCTTCTGAGGGGGGGGGGGGAGACCTGATCTGAAATAAAGTTGATGTTGTTTCCTCCTTTGGTTGTTTTTAACCACAGGTGTTTATTTAGGATTTGGTCTCCCAGAGGGACTCAGACATGCTATTACCAGGACTGTGCGGTGTGAGGATGACTCATGCCCTGCCAGCATGGGCGTACCTCTCACTCCTCTGGGGATGTGAGAGGGGAAGTGGGGGGGGGGGGGTCTTGCCTTACTGTGGGTCAGCCCCCCCCCCCCCCTCGACAGTGCTGAGCGAACGAAGGGGGGCCCGCGATTTCGGGGTCCACCTGTGTATGTTTTATCTCAGTTCAGTGCCCTGCTGTCGCTAGGTGCTCAGTGTGTGTGGGACGCAAGTCTGAGTCAGGCAGGTGTGTCAGACACAGCAGCTGAACAGGTGGGTCTCTCTCTCTCTCTCTCTCTCTCTCTCTCTTTCTCGGCTGTCAATCAACCGTTGTTTCTGCCTTCCGGGGGGGGAAAGGTGGGCGTGGCCAGCTCTCGTTCGAGGTGCCCGGGCCGGTGGATTTGGGGCAGCTGGCGGTGTAAACGGTGTTCTCCTCCGTGCGCTCGTCCCGTTAATTGCCCCGTCTTGTCAGAGCGGAGAGCACCTTCGAGCTTCTCTCCCAATCGCGCAACGAGGAGAGAAGGTCTATTTTTAGACGTGGAAATTGGGACGATTTCTCTCTCTCCCGTGTGGAGGGGCTCTGTGAGGCGAGGTTCTCTGTTTCCCGCCTCTCTGCTGCCCCCGCAGGGACTTAGGGAAAGCCCGAAAAATCGGGAGAACAGCACCCTGATGGGAGGAGGGTTGTGTGGGGGGAGAAATGACTGGGCCTTAGAGAGGAGTTGAAAATGTGCTTAGAGAGGGGTGTAAGGAGGCTGGGGCTTATAGGGGTGGGGCGTACAGGGATAAACACAAGTGTGGTTAGGCAGAATTTCCCGAGCCTTGCTGTTGATATTTATTTTCCCGAAATCGTTCCACGTATTTTGACTTGTGAGAAATGAAAGCTGAAGGAAGTGGACGTGCAGCAGGGTGGGCGACGCGATGCCCACCTAACCTGCCTGAAACTCCCTGACTGGCGATCCGTGAGCGCGCAGCTGCGCGAGAGAAACCAGCGGTGCGCTAGGCTGGGAGCCAAACCTGCGGGCAGGAATGCGGCTCCACCTGAACGAACGGAACAATAGGAGAGGAAACCCGTGACTTACCGGTGAAGCCTGATTAAATTGGAAGAAGGAAGAAGGAACGTTCGATTACAGGAAGGGTTGGGAGGAGGACAGCCCTGCAGTTCCCCTGCCGGAGAGGCCAGGGAGATGATTTCATTAACCTTGGGTCTGCAGCCAGGCATTATGGGTAAAAAAAAAAAAGAGAAAAGAACTGCACTGAAACTCCGGTCCCCTTTGATCCTGCTTTGGAGCGTGTTAATGTTCTCGCCAGTGGTATATGAAAATTAATCAGTAAACTTGTGTGGCCTTGGCGCTGGTGGAATCTTCAGCAGTGAGCTGGAATATTACTGCCTCATCCATCTCTGTGCTGCGAGGCCTGGTGTGTCGCCTGTTTGTGAGGGGGGGGGGGGGGGTGCAGGCGGGGGGGGGGGGGGGGGGGGGGGCAGGGAGGGAGCGGGGGAGCGGGGGGGTGGGAGACACCTTGAATGTGATCTTCCCGCTGCCTTTCTCTCTGACCCACTTTTATCGTATTTAACGACTCCAGGGAGCTGTGCTGAGCCACCCAACAAAGATGTGTGTGTGCCTGTGTGTGTGTGTGTGAGTGTGTATGTGTATGTATGTATGTATGTGTGTCTGTGTGTGAGTGTATGTATGTATGTGTGTCTGTGTGTGTGTGTGTGTGTGTGTGTGTGTGTGTGTGTGTCTGTGTGTGTGTGTGTGTTTTTGTTATTATTTGGGGCACCGTAGAGGAGTGTAAGTGCAGAGGGAACAGAAGGGGTGTTGTAAAGGGAGACCTGCACTCCTTCCCGCCCCAACCCCCCAAGGACGTGAGAAAGCGCATGCTAGAGTGCAGTACGGGGGGGTGGTTTCTCTCTGGGGGGGGCCTACAGGTTTACACACCCTGTGACAGTTTCACTTTGAGAGCTGACATTTTATTCGTTCCGGTGGAAAAAAACACTTTACGTGCGTCGTCATGAGAGAGAGATCAAGAGAGAGATGGAAAGAGGCAGAGATAGACAGAGAGCAAGACAGAGCAGAGAAGAGATGGAGAGAGGCTGAGAGGGAAAGGGAGAGCAGGAAGGAGACTGAGCCAGACTGAGCCAGACATGGGGAGATAAAATAATTATCGGTGTGTAGCAGCCTTCAGTCTGGTCTGAGAGGTGTGGGCTGTCCTCGTTTATCAGCCAGCCTCTGTGGTGAGATGGCTTCCTGTCGCGCTCGCGCTGTAAACACGGCGCCGCGGTGATTTTACGCTCTCTTCTCAGCCCGACGCTACGCTGCGCTCACACCATACGGCGAGTGTTACAGCGACACCCTGCAGAGCCACAGCACCACACTGCGCTTCCTGGCCCCGTCCTGGCCCCGTCCTGCCCGGGCCCCGTCCTGGCCCCGTCCTGCCCGG
Organism: Anguilla anguilla; assembly: GCF_013347855.1. Classification (NCBI taxonomy): domain Eukaryota; kingdom Metazoa; phylum Chordata; class Actinopteri; order Anguilliformes; family Anguillidae; genus Anguilla; species Anguilla anguilla. The sequence continues at coordinate 31,913,463 of NC_049215.1, read as the reverse complement.
GCCCCGTCCTGCCTGGGCCCCGTCCTGCCTGGGCCCCGTCCTGGCCCCGTCCTGGCCCCGTCCAGCCTGGGCCCCGTCCGGTCTGGGCGCGCTCAGGCCGACGCTGCCTCTTTAATGCCCGATTTATCCCTGCCAAGGAAGTGGGACAGGTCCCGACGGCAGGGTGTGTCCCCTGCAGGCTCAGGGTGGGGTGGGGAGGGGTGCGGAGGGGAGGGGGGGGCGGGGCAGCTTCCATTTACCCATGACAGAATTCTCTTTTGGTCTGTGCTACATAATTTTAATTTTTTTTTTTTTTACATGTTTACTTATTTAAGGAGCTTGTAGTTCAGTCTCCCAGGATTCCGGCCTCCGGTCACTGTTCCTTAAACGGAGGAGTTACCCGCTTCGACTGAGCTTGTCCGTCCATGGGCACAAGCAGCCAATCAGCACGTGTCTCTCTCTCTCTCTCTCTCTCTCTCTCTCTCTGCCCCTCCCGCCGCAGTAACCATGGTGATGGGGATCCCCACGGTGAAGCGGAAGGTGAAGTCGTACCTGGCCGAGACGCTGCACTCGCTGATCGACAAGCTCTCCCCGGAGGAGAAGCTGGACTGCGTCATCATCGTCTTCGTCGGAGAGGTGCGAGAGGGGCGCACCCTGTGTGTGTGTGTGTGTGTGTGTGCGTGTGTCATGTGATCACGTCACATGGTTGTGTCATGACCTGCGGCGGCTGCTTTTCCCGTCTCAACCCTGTCTCGTTCTGTGCCTGCAGACGGACACGGAGTACGTACACAGCGTGGTGGAGGACCTGGAGAAAGAGTTGAGTGGGTTATTTGTCTCCTGTGCTGTGCTGTGCTGTGCTGTGCTGTGCTGTGCTGTGTTGTAGGGTTTGGGGTGCTGTGTCATACTTTAACCCTGCAGGCACCTGGGTAAGCCCTGCAGATTGGTGACAATTCTGAAAGCACCATTTAATTTCAGTCACACTCAGACCAAAATAGCACATTTTGCATAGGAGTGATTTCACGCGACTGGCATCAAAAGAGTTGAGGAGTTTCAGATGTGTATTTGACTCGGCTGTGATCTTCAGTAAAGGCGACATTAGCGTTCTGAGCGCGTGTGCCACCCACAGGTTCTCCACAGAGTTCAGCTCTGGCCTTCTGGAGCTCATCTCGCCTCCAGCCAGCTACTACCCCGACCTCAAGAACCTGAAGGAGACCTTCGGAGACTCCAAGGAGAGGGTCAGGTAGGGTGGAGCCTTCCTTTGTGACATCACAGTGCGGAATGTTTCCGTTTGGAGCAGAGAAGCTTTGGCGGAAGGGTGACCTGGTTCAGATAGGGTGGAGCCTTTCTCTGTGACATCACAATACTGAGTGTTTCCGTTTGGAGCAGAGAAGCTTTGGCGGAAGGGTGACCTGGTTCAGATAGGGTGGAGCCTTTCTCTGTGACATCACAATACTGAGTGTTTCCGTTTGGAGCAGAGAAGCTTTGGCGGAAGGGTGACCTGGTTCAGATAGGGTGGAGCCTTTCTCTGTGACATCACAATACTGAGTGTTTCCGTTTGGAGCAGAGAAGCTTTGGCGGAAGGGTGACCTGGTTCAGATAGGGTGGAGCCTTTCTCTGTGACATCACAATACTGAGTGTGTCCGTTTGGAGCAGAGAAGCTTTGGCGGAAGGGTGACCTGGTTCAGATAGGGTGGAGCCTTTCTCTGTGACATCACAATACTGAGTGTGTCCGTTTGGAGCAGAGAAGCTTTGGGTGGTGGAGTTCAGAGTTACTGAAATGGATAATTTATTGGATTAAGTCCAAATATGAAAATTTCATTAAAACTTGTTCCTAAGGAAGTGGCTGTTTTGACAGCAGGCTTATTTCCACTGAGCAGTGCGTATGACGTCACATCAATTAACCACACAAGTTCAAAAAGCCCCTCATCAGTGGGGATGAGTCAGATATGAATTTCACAGTTATTGTGCATATAATTACATTTATTCTGAAATATTAGCTTTTTAATGCACTCTTAAGTCAGCTATTTATCCTCCAAAGTGATTATCCCTGGCCATTCTTGTGATTTAAGCATTTTGTAAATTGTCTGGGGATAAATTACCTATGTGAGAGATTATAATCATGTGCTGAGTCATACAGTGTGTGAATGGTGTTTGAAGTTGGTCTTCCTCTGTGATCATAGAGTTACTTTTGTATTGTTTACTTTTGGGCGTTATTATAATTGTTTTCTGTGTACTGCTATGCAAATGATATTATTTGGCAGTATGCATTTTTTTTAAACATGCCATGCCAATAAAAGCATTAATGAATGAATGAATGAATTGATATAGCCTTAAGGGTCCTGTACAGGTGACCACGCTCGACGCTGGGTAAAAGCTAACATGGTCACATACAGGTGAACTCCACACTCCTCTCCTCTCTGTCACTGTTCGCCCTCAGGTGGCGGACCAAGCAGAACCTGGACTACTCCTTCCTGATGATGTATGCTGTCAGCAAAGGGGTGTACTATGTGCAGGTGTGTATGGGGAGATCTCACACTGGAATGTTCTAGCAGGCTCGCAGGCCAGGTAGATGTGCTGCAGGTAGTCAAGCAGGTTATTTATCAAGGTCTTTAAAGTTCATACAGTTTAACCCCCCCCCCCCCAAACACACACACACACACACACACACACACTCACTCACTCACGTGCACTATCTTCCTGACACACACAAACTCGCACACACTCTCTCATGCGCGCACACACACGCACACACACTCTTAAGCACATGCACACATGAACATTCTCTCTGTCTCAAACACACACGCACACACACTTTGCCATACCCCAGATTGCTACTTGCTGGTAGTGCGTTACCTTAATAACGGATTTAACCCAATACTGAAGTATGTTTAACTTAAATGTGTTTAACATATTAAAATATATTCATCCTGCAGAAGACAGTGTTTTATATCCTCCTGCAAAATTGTCCTTGTTGCCATAGAGATGTGTGTGTGTGTGTGTGTGTGTGTGTCTTTCACTGGCTCAGAGAGCCTGGAGGTTCAGCTTTATTTATGTTTTTTCGTTTTTATGACTGTGTTCTGAGAGGGAGGGAGAGGAAGGGGGGGGCAGTGATGGAGATAGAAGGGGGAGGTGGGGGGGGGGGGAGGAGAGATCCTCCTGAGAAGGATAGAGAGAGTACTATTTTGGCTGCCGTGCTAAAATAATGCTGCTTGTCTATTCATTTTGAAGTTTAGTTTCCTGCTGGGTTGTTTTCCTCCTCAGTACAAACAGTCACTTCATCATATTTTATTTCTTTGAGAGGGAGAAAGTAGTTTTTTTTTTAACCGAGGGAAAAATACGGCGACATTTTCTCCGCTCTTGGCTCTGCTGGCAGCGGCTGGAGTTAAAGGACACTTATTCGGACGTACGGAGCGCGTGCAGCAGAGAGAGCAGAGACTGTGAGAGAACCCATTGGCCTCCGCCTGTCCCTCGGCTGTTACCTGACTCCGCCCCCTTCCCCCCCCATCCATCTCCTCCACAGCTGGAGGACGACATCGTGGCCAAACCCAACTACTTTGCCACCATGAAGAACTTTGCCCTGCAGCTGTCCTCCGAGGACTGGATGATCCTGGAGTTCTCCCAGCTCGGCTTCATCGGTAAGGGGTGCTAACGATTCGGCTAACGAGTCCGCTTAGGAATCGGCTAATGAGTCTGCTAACGAGTCAGCTAACGAGTCGTTCAACCAGTCGTCCAACCAGTCGTCTAACGAGTCCTCTAACGATTCTGCTAACGATTCGGCTAACGAGTCGGCTAATGATTCGGCTAACGAGTCAGCAACGAGTCGTCCGACCAGTCGTCTAACGAGTCCTCTAACGATTCGGCTAACGATTCGGCTAATGATTCGGCTAATGATTCGGCTAACGAGTCGGCTAACGAGTCTGTTAAAGAGTTGGCTAATGATTCGGCTAACGAGTCGGCTAATGATTCGGCTTACGAGTAGGCTGACGAGTTGACTAACCAGTCGGCGAAAGAGTCTGTTAAAGAATTAGCTAACGAGTCTGTTAAAGAGTTGGCTAACAAGTCGGCTTACAATTCGACTAAAGAGTCGGCTTACGAGTCAGCTAACGAGTCCGGGCCGATCTCTCTACTTGGCCCTCAAACTCCAGTGGGTCAAAGAAAGCAGAGAAAGCAAGTGAGAGATTTACTGATATTAAAAACGAAAGTGAGGTGGCTCTGAAGTGCAAAACACAAAAACAAAAACTAGCAGCCCTGAGGTGCAGATGCAACATACAAAAACAAAAGGAAGTGGTCCTGAGGCGCAGATGCAACATACAAAAACAAAAACTAGTACCCCCGAAGTGCAAAACAGAAACATACAACAACAAGCAGCCCCGAGGTGCAGATGCAACTGTGGTGTGGGGATGGCTGGTTTAAGCAGCCACACCTGCCCTGGGTCAAGCTAATTAGACCTGGCCAATTGGATAATTGGTTAAGAATTAGATAATTGGCCAGGCTAATTGGACCCAGGAACAGGAGTGGCTGCACCTGTGCATAGTGAGGTAATCACTGCGCACAGGTTAAATCTGCCATCCCCACCCACACAAGGGAGTTTCGGTCATGACTGTGTTACATCTGCTCACTTTGGCTGTAAGATCTTGCCAAACCCTCGTAAATAAACGTGGACTGTTTGAACATCATCTCCCTGTGTCTCTGTGCTGGAGGGCCCCTTGGAAAGCCACTTCGGTGGCCTGTGGCAGGCTTGTTTGCCACAGCAACATACAAAACAAAAACTATTGCACTTCGGGGCTACTAGTTTTTGTTTTTGTATGTTGCATCTGCGCCTCAGGACCACTTCCTTTTGTTTTTGTATGTTGCATCTGCACCGCTGGGCTGAAAGTTTTTGTTTTTGCATTTTGCACTTCAGAGCCACCGTAGTTTAAAGTGCATGGGCGGCATTGGTCCTGGGACACGGTTGGGTGATTGAGCTGGTGATCCTGAGACACGGTTGGCTGATTGAGCTGGTGATCCTGAGACACGGTTGGCTGATTGAGCTGGTGATCCTGGGACACGGTTGGCTGATTGAGCTGGTGATCCTGAGACACGGTTGGCTGATTGAGCTGGTGATCCTGAGATATGATTGGCTGTTGTTTAGGTTTCAGTTCATGAGGGGATGTGAGCAGAATTGGAGCAAAACAGACTCGGGACTGCCTCACACATCTGAAAACATACAGGAAATTATGCAGCTGACTGTGTGATCGTATCTCTGTCTTTTGAGGGTTGGGGGGCAGGTGTTAGTGGTTGAGTAAGTGTCTCTTCTCTGTCCCTCCCCAGGAAAGATGTTCCAGGCTCCAGATCTGAACCTGATCGTGGAGTTCATCTTGATGTTCTACAAGGAGAAGCCCATAGACTGGCTATTGGACCACATCCTCTGGGTTAAAGTCTGCAACCCTGAGAAAGATGCGGTATGTGCATGTGTGTGTGTGTAAGTGTATGCTTGTACGTACGTACGTGTGTGTGTGTGTGTGTGTGTGTGTGTGTGTGAGAGAGTGCGTGCGTGTGTTTGTGATCGAGTTAGTGTGTGTGGGTGGATGGGTGATAATGAATGTGGGTTTGTAAGAGTGTGTGTGTGTGTGTGTGTGTGTGTGCGTGCAGGTGGGTATGTGTATGCATGTGTTTGTAAGAGTCTATGCGTGTGTGTTTGAGTGTATACGGGTGCTGAACACATTTGCCTCTCTCTCCCACCTCTTGTCTTCTCTTTCTCCCCCACCCCCCTCTCCCTCTCTTTATCTGTCACACCCCCCGTCTCCTTCCCCCTCTCTCACTCCCTCCGCCCTCTCTCTCTCTCATCCCCCCACTCTCTCTCATACCCCCCTCTCCCCCCCCCTTCCCTCTCCCCTCCCCCCCCCCCCCCTCTCTCTCTCTTCCTCTGTACAGAAGCACTGTGAGAGGCAGAAATCCGGTCTGCGGGTGCGCTTCAGGCCCTCTCTCTTTCAGCATGTGGGGCTGCACTCCTCCCTCGCCGGAAAGATCCAGAAGCTCACGGTGAGGGCCCCACCCCCTTCCCCCTCCTCTGCTCGAGCATTAGCCCTGGATCAGTGCCAGCTCTGCTCTTCTCCCACTGTGGGTAGACTTAGCGTCGGCTTCGATGTCCCTGCATCCGTTGCTCGGTGCAGAGACCATTCCGGAACCCTGCGTCACCCACACACTGCTGCTCGAGGGCTGTGGCATTCCCGCAGTGCATCGTGGGAGTTGTAGTTGAGTCGCACCCTGACGTAAGTCAGGCATGGCTATGGACTGAGCTGGGGGGGGGATATGCTTGTGTGTCTCTCTCTGTTCCCGATGCACTCTGATGCGTAGGTGAGCTCACCTGTGCGCGCCTGAGAGAGGAGTCTTCCCGCCGTGCTCACTGCCTCTTCCTGCTCCGCTCAGGACAAGGACTTCCTGAAGCCTCTGCTGCACAAGATCCACGTGAACCCGCCGGCGGAGGTGTCCACCACGCTCAAGGTGTACCAGGGCCACACGCTGGAGAAGACCTACCTGGGCGAGGACTTCTTCTGGGCCATAACGCCCACCGCCGGGGACTACATCCTCTTCAAGTTCGACCGGCCCGTCAGCATCCAGCGGTGAGCGAGAGCTGGGACGCAGAGCATTCTGGGAGAATTCTGGGAGAGGGAACCAGCACAGGGCTTCGCACACACACACGCGCACACACGCAGACTTTAGATGTCTTGCAACGTTGAGGGGTGTGGTTCCTGGCACAGAGCTGCGGGGAGAATCACTGCTGCCTGAGCACAACCAGCCAGCCCAGGGAATTGTGGGGAATCTGCAGGAGGTCTCCCCCAGGTGCAGAGAGAAAGGGAGGGGGAAGGAGAGGGGGAGAGAGAGAGAGAGAGAGAGAGAGAGCGTGAGAGACAGAGACAGAGAGAGGGAGAGGGAGGGAGAAAGGGAGAGAGTGTGAGAGACAGAGAGAGGGAGAGGGAGGGAGAAAGGGAGAGAGAGTGTGAGAGACAGAGACAGAGAGGGAGAGGGAGGGAGAAAGGGAGAGAGAGAGTGTGAGAGACAGAGAGAGGGAGAGGGAGGGAGAAAGGGAGAGAGAGTGTGAGAGACAGAGACAGAGAGAGGGAGGGAGAAAGGGAGAGAGAGAGAGAGAGCTGTGAAAGGAGAAAGGTAGGAGGGGGGGTCATTGTAAAGTCTGCCGTCTCTCGGAGCAGAGAGAGAAAATGGCTCCGTGGGCACTCCTACCTGTTGCCGTGGTTACCGCGCCAGCAGTCTTAGCCTCTCCAGTTCTGCTCTGAAAGCGCTGTCGGCGGGGCGTACGGCTGGTCCACACTGCCGAAGCACAAACGCGCGTGAGTCAGCCGCAGATAAAAATAACGCGCCCGCGTCACACTCCGGATAATGCCAAAATGGCTGTGATGCCAGCGCCTTAGCTGTTATTCCCTCGATTATGATGCCCGCTCGCGCAGGAAGGAAACAGGAAGGCTTCACGCTTTGCCGCTAACCGCGCACGGCTCATTACCCCTCCTGTACGCGTTCGTCTGAGTCACCCCGCAGGTGTCTGCATGCCTGAGCCAGGGACCATGTGACCCGTGGGTGTGACACTCATACAGCGCCTGCACGCGTGTGTGTGTGATTGACAGGTACCTGTTCCGCAGCGGAAACCAGGAGCACCCCGGCGACAAGCTGGACAACACCACCGTGGAGGTCCTGCCCCTGTCGGTGAGGGGAAACGACGCGGCCGCAACGCTCTGGCAACGCTCACGTAACATTGCGACTGTGCAGCTGTTGTGGTCTCCATTTACATGACGTTAGATTTTAGCATTTAGCAGCACTGTTAATCCAGAGAGGGCCGTCTACGCACCTACACGTCTCAGGTGACTTTTGCACACGGACCCTTGTTCAGCTGCAGTACCTTGCTCAGGGGTGCAGTGACAGGGACTCTCCTGGGAGTCCTGTTCCCTGAGCAGATCCCTAACCTGATCTGACTGCTGCTGGCTCACTGCAGCGGCTCTGGCGTACGCTACGCACTTCTGGCCACGTTCAGTCATCGTTCTGACAGCGGGAAAGAGCTTCCCTAGCATACTCCCTGAGCTGCATCTCTGAGTATCTACAGACAGTGTATAGTGTGTGAGTATTTGCAGACAAGGTGTAGTGAGTAGTGTCTGAGTATCCACAGACAGTGTATAGTGTGTGAGTATTTGCAGACAGGGTGTAGTGAGTAGTGTGTGAGTATTTACAGATAGTGTATAGTGCGTGAGTATTTGCAGGCAGGGTGTAGTGAGTAGTGTGTGAGTATCTACAGACAGTGTATAGTGTGTGAGTATTTGCAGACAAGGTGTAGTGAGTAGTGTGTGAGTATTTACAGACAGTGTATAGTGTGTGAGTATTTGCAGACAGGGTGTAGTGAGTAGTGTGTGAGTATCTACAGACAGTGTATAGTGTGTGACTATTTGCAGACAAGGTGTAGTGAGTAGTGTGTGAGTATCTACAGACAGTGTATAGTGTGAGTATTTGCAGACAAGGTGTAGTGAGTAGTGTGTGAGTATCTACAGACAGTGTATAGTATGTGAGTATTTGCAGAGAAGGTGTAGTGAGTAGTGTGTGAGTATCTACAGACAGTGTATAGTGCGTGAGTATTTGCAGACAAGGTGTAGTGAGTAGTGTGTGAGTATTTACAGACAGTGTATAGTGTGTGAGTATTTGCAGACAAGGTGTAGTGAGTAGTGTGTGAGTATCTACAGACTGTATAGTGCGTGCGTATTTGCAGGCAGGTGTATTGAATAGTGTGTGAGTATCTACAGACAGTGTATAGTGCGTGCGTATTTGCAGGCAGGGTGTAGTGAATAGTGTGTGTGTCAGATGTTGTTCATTGACAGACTAGAAGCCAGCCGGGCCACAGAACACAGTCCTAATATGGGGCAGAACAGAAAGAGCATTAACAATAACTAATCACACACAACAGCGGTATTAAAAATGTATTTCATACAGAGAGGATAAACCTTCTAAAGACACGAATGCCTGTTCACGTGTTAATCCCCACAGGGATGCAATTACAAGAAAGTCATTTTTACTGGATGGTCTAGTGTGGTCTGATTGGTTTGTAGGACGCAGAAAGATCTGGATAATCCAGTTTGAGGTGAAGCGTGTGGACTCATTGTGTATTGTTCAGATTTGTTTGGGTGGACAAATGGCTCCCCGGGGGGGGGGGGGGTAGGGATATGATGGGAGAGCTGGGCTCTCAGAGTCCCCGAAGGGGCGGGGACTAGTCTCCAGTGCCGTGCAGTGATTCGTCTAGACCGTTGAGTGACTGGTGACCTGTGGCCCCGCCTATTTTTGGCCAAGTGAAGCCTGTTGCTGGGGAGATGGGCAGAGAAAAAAAGGGGAGGGAAGACCCCCATCAGTGGGCGTGGCCTCCTCAGGGCCCCCCAGCCAATCCGCTGCCTGTTTAATGTCCCCCTAGAGACTAGCTATTTTACCCTGAGCACACCTGGCCCCGTTCTCACTAAGCCTCTCAGTGGAGGAGTGCTGACCCAAGATCAGGCTTCCTCTGTCTGTATCCTAGGCTTATCCATGGTGAGCTAATGGGCTAAACTGATCCTAGATCAGCCCTCCTGCCCTGGGACACTCTGTGAATGTGGTCCCAGGTCCACCGCTGTGTTTATGGGTTTTGATTTGGGGTTTGGTCCATTTGAGCTTAGCTGTGAGTATGTGAGTCAAACAGTCTCTCTCTGTCTCTCTCTCCCCCCCCTTTCTCACTCAATCTCTCTCTCTCCCCCTCTCGCTTCCTCTACCTCTCTTTCTGTCTCTCTCCCCCTCTCTCTGTCTCTCTCTCGCTTCCTCTCCCTCTCTTTCTCTCTCTCTCTCTCCCCCTCTCTCTATCTCTCTCTCGCTTCCTCTCCCTCTCTTTCTGTCTCTCTCCCCCTCTCTCTGTCTCTCTCTCGCTTCCTCTCCCTCTCTTTCTGTCTCTCTCCCCCTCTCTCTGTCTCTCTCTCGCTTCCTCTTTCTCTCTCTCTCTCTCTCTCACACAGGATCCTGGCCTGAAGAACACAGATAAATACAAACAGACGGAGGATCACTACTACAGAATCGGTGAGTGGAGGACTGGACTCTCCTGGATTTCTGTCTTTTTTGCGCAAAGTTAATCCAGATTAAACGTGGGAGGGCCCTGCTCTTTTAGGCTGCTACAGCACAGTGTACTCTGTCACTGAGTGGAGTTAAGTAAGGTACCGTGTGTGTGTGTGTGTGCGAGAGAGTGCGTGTGTGTGTGTGTGTCTATGAGCGTGTGTGTGTATGTGTATGAGCGTGTGTATGTATGTGTATGAGCGTGTGTGTGTATGAGCATATGTGTGTGTGAGCGTGTGTGGGTGTGTGTGCGTGTGTGTGTATGAGCATATGTGTGTGTGAGCGTGTGTGGGTGTGTGTATGTGTGTGTGTGTGTGTGTGTGTATGTATATGAGCGTGTGTGTGTGTGTATGTATATGAGTGTGTGTGGGTGTGTATGAGTGTGTGTGTGTGTGTGTGTGTGTATGAGCGTGTGTGTGTATGTGTATGAGTGTGTGTGTGTATGAGCGTGTGTGTGTATGTATATGAGCGTGTGTGTGTGTGTGTATGAGTGTGTGTGTATGTGTATGAGCTTGTGTGTGTATGAGCGTGTGTGTCTGTGTGTATATGAGAGTGTGTGTGTGTGTGTGTCTGTATGTGTATGAGCGTGTGTGTGTGTGTGTGAGTGTGTGTGTATGTATATGAGCGTGTGTGTATGTGTATGAGCGTGTGTGTGTATGTGTATGAGCGTGTGTGTATGTGTATGAGCGTGTGTGTGTGTGTGTGTGTGTGTATGTATATGAGTGTGTGTGTGTGTCTGTATGTGTGTGAGCGTGTGTGTGTATGTATATGAGCGTGTGTGTATGTGTATGAGTGCGTGTGTGTATGAGCGTGTGTGTGTGTCTGTATGTATATGAGCATGTGTGTGTGTGTGTGTGTGTATGTATGAGCGTGTGTGTGTGTGTATGAGCGCGTGTGTGTGTGTATGAGCGCGTGTGTGTGTGTGGGTGTGTATGAGTGTGTGTCTGTATGTGTATGAGCGTGTGTGTATGTGTGTGTGTATGAGCGCGTGTGTGTGTGTATGAGCGTGTGTGTGTGTGTGTGTGTGTGTGTGTGTGTGTCTGTATGTGTATGAGCGTGTGTGTGTGTGTATGAGTGTGTGTGTGTGTGTATATGTATGTGTATGACTGTGTTTCTGACAGCTCTCTGTCGTGTCGCTGCAGGTCATTTTGAGAAGGGCGTGGCCGAGGCAGCGGTGGATCCCGCCTTTAACCCCGTGGTGGCGCTGCGCCTCACCTTGCTCAAGGACTCCGCCGTGTGGGCCATCATCAGTGAGGTCAGCATCGCCGTGGCCAATCACGGGCCTGCTGCGCGCGTCGCCGTCCAATCGCACGTCGGCTTGCGCGTGTCATCGTCCGTCTCCTTGGTGACATGCAGTCCCCCTGTGTGAGCCCGTGTCTCTCCGCAGTGCTGGTTCAGGGTCCCTGAGTGTATGAGAGGCTGCCTGTTCTTTTTTTATCCTCCGTCATTAGTTTTCTCTCTCTCTCTCTCCGTTTGTATGGGCAGTAAAACTGACAGCTCCACTGCACTGGTGCAGCATCTCCTGTCCCATCGGGAGGGAGGGGGGGGGGGGGCAGATTAGATCTTTTTTTTTGAGCTGCTGCTCTCCCCCCTCCCGTCCCTTAGCTGATCAGCGCAGTCCCTGCATGCATGGGTGACTCAGGCAGCCCACAGGCCGGGGAGGGGGAGGGTGGGGGCAGCTGAAAATGCCCCCTCCCTCCTGTCAGAGTGACCTCTGTGAGCTCATTACCTGGGAAGCAGTCAGTGGTGCAGTCCAGTCAGTGGTGCAGTCCAGTCAGTGGTGCAGTCCAGTCAGTGGTGCAGTCCAGTCAGTGGTGCAGTCCAGTCAGTGGTGCAGTCCAGTCAGTGGTGCAGTCCAGCTGTGGTGTTCTGGCTTATTTCAGTGGATTAAAAAAAAAAAACATTTTGGCAGCTGTTAAAGGGGTCGTAACCCCCCCGATTAATGTTATTTTAAAAAATGTTTTTACTGAGCATTTTAATGCAGTGTGCTCGTACCCTTCATTATGAAATGGGTACAGTGCTGGCTCAGGCTCAAGTAATGGATCGATCGATTACTTGTTGGATACGTGCCGACTCTAATTTTACAAAAAAAATTTCATAAAGGCTGTTTGTACAACTACGTTTTAGACGTTTACTCCATTAATTTATCATACAGTATGTAAATAAAAGGAGAAACACATTAAATTAGAGGATATTTCTTGATCTAATACAAGGTGAATAAAGCAAATATATATATATATATATATATTTGAAAGGCACGTTCTGATTGCAGTTTTGCTTTTTGTTGGTAATGTCGTTATATAAGCGAGATGGTGTGGGAGGGGCTGAGCATTATGTAGTTTGAGGCAAATTTACTGCCCCCCGTCAACTGTAATGAAAACATTGGTTACAAAATATGTGATTCCTCTGCAATGGAAACATTACACACACACACACACACACGCACGCGCACACACACGCGCACACACACACACACATGCACACACGCGCACACACACACACACACACACACACACACACACACGCACTGACTCTCTAGGGTCACACAGCTCCTTATCTGGAACACTGGGTTCTTCATCAGAACTCTGCTGCGTCTTGCGAGGATTCTGTCTGTGCCTGACCATTATCAAATTACATTTCCTACCGCCCTCTTTCTCTCTGCTCCCCCCCCCCCCCCTCTCTCTTTCTGTCTGCCCCCCCCCTCTCTCTCTCTCTCTCTCTCTCTCTCTCTCTCCAGATCCACATTAAGAAGGTAGCAGGTTAGCATGCTCCAGTGAGGCCTGTCCAGTGGAGTGGCCTCTCTCTCGCTCTGCGCCTTCCCCCGACCCCCCCCCCCCACGGGCAACAGTGACCAAGATGGATCCCAGCATTCGTCCGTCACCTCCTCCTTTCTACCTCACCGGAATGTGGAAACTACTGAAAAAAAAAATCATTTATGAGGTTGGGGGGGGGAATCCAGGTAGAATCATGAAAAGAATTGCCCCCTGAATTATAACGCGTGCGAAACGGACGCGTGACACGGGTGAGACGCTAACTCGCGCGGTGCGTGAGGTCATCGTGAGAAAGGCACTGCACGTGCCCGCTGACCCCTGACCTCCCTGCTGATTGGTGGAGCAGCGGCTTTACCCTGGAACGGCAGGGAAGATGGGGAGGAGTCCTTGGGTATAGTTAATGCGCTTGATTGTGAAATTTTGAAACTGGACCCACTTGGAGAGTTTGTTTTTTTTTGCCCTCCCCCCCGTAACACTAAAGTGTTATGTAACAAGAACAAAAAAACTTCAGGAATGAACAGCTGCAGGCAAACCAAATTGTGGCTCGGATCCTAAAAAACGAGCCCAGCTTCTGCAGCTCCGTTCATCTTCAATCGCCCTTTTTGCCAAAGTGCTTCTTACGAGCGAAGCGATGGACGCTGTTCTGTCCGACTGCGCAGCTCTGCGGCTCAAGGAAGTGCAGCTGCGCATCAGAGATGACTTGCACAAACATTCGCTTCAGTCTTTTGTGTTCAATGCTGCGTCTGACAAGAGACCTTACATTTCTCTCTTCAGATTAACGGCATAACGCACAAATTTTATCGGGACATCTGCTGTTTTATGATCAATCAAAATAAAAAAACTCGCCCTTTTTGTTCTTTCCATTAAACGGAAGGTAAATATTATTCTCCTGGGGTTCCATGAAGGAAATCTTAATTTATTAGAAAATAATTTGTATGAGTAGTGATATGTTCTATGTTTTATTCCGTAAAAAAAAAAAAAAACAGTTCTACGTATTTAATTGTGTTGGTGTCTTAAACGGAAGGGAAGTTCCCTTTGGTCCCCTCGCGGGCGCTGTCCGGCGTGGCGCGAGGAAGGCGTATCGACACGTGTGCCTTAAACTTCCCAGGCCCGGAGTGCGCGGGGACCGCGGAAAGGAGCGTTTATCGGTGCGGAATCGTGCGACGGGGCTGTGGTCCACACAGGGCTGGAGCTCTCTGGTCATGCGGAGATTCTCTCATTTTCATCCCGCTTTTGAAATTTATCTCGTGGCAACGGCTCCATTGCGCTCGGTTTTCCGCTGATTCTCTTTGACTCGTAACGGCACGGTTTTGGCACTGGACTCTTTCCATTCAGGAAGTAAACAAAAATAAATGAGTGAAAGGAGGTGCTTCGTTCTGCGCCAGAATCCTCGGCAATATCTCTTTTAACTCCTTTTGTTCTTTGTCGCTTAAAGGAAAAAAAAAAACTTGATCATTTTGTAAATTTGAAATTCTCCGTTCATCAGTCACGTGATGTCATTTTCACAGCGGTGGTTTTGTTAGCTGCCCGGGCCTAACGAGCGTGTTGCTTTTAGTTTTGTTCCTAAAGTAATCGGTCAGTAATTTTCGTCCTCCTCAGGACAGTGAAAGAATGGGTTTGACAGGGAAACAAGGTTTCATTGCTACTTCTATGAAGAATACTATCTTTCTGTCACTAAAAATTTAGTTAAACGGGCATTCCTGTTGATTGTGAATGTTTTCCTGTAATACATGACTGAAAATGTATTTGAATTCCAGATACCCTGGATGCCTAATTAAGACACATTTTTTCCTCATTGATTACTGACATTTTGGAAAGAGATTGTAGAATAAGCGTAACATGGCATCTGTGTGCTTGATGTGGAGGGGATGGTTGTGAAGAGGCGAGCCTGTTTTGAGTGACAGGCAGACACACACACACACACACAATTGCTGTTTGTACACGTACACACACACACAGGCCTTCTATTTGTACACCCACACAAATAATTGTACACACTAGACCGGGGTACAAATATTTCAGCTGTAGATGTCAGCAAAATTTTAAACTAGACCCCTGAGAATTTTTAGTAAAGCACATTGCTAACCAATTTGGACAGCCATAGGGGAAAATTTCTGAACATGTGTGGCAGTACATATTTGCTTTTAAATTGTAAGTAATCTGCAAGAGTTTACTGGTGTCTTAAAATGTGTGCATTTCAAATATGTTTTTAATCTGGATCTGTTTACACACACACCACTATCTCTTGGATCAGGCAGCAGGTAACTGAAAGCTCAGCCTCGCCCCTTCACTCCACCAGGTGAACACCTGTGGGAGCGCCACACCCACCCCACTTCACGTCAGGCACACACACACCTGTGGGGCCTGGTCCTGCCCACAGTAGGTCATGTGCCTTCATCTGTGTGTCTGTGTAACTGCGATTGGACATGGACATGGTTTAAATAAAGAGGATAAATCTGGATGAATATCGCCACCCTGAGCTTCTCTTCATTGTTTTAATTTTTTTTTTTTACTGTGATTAAAAACCCTGATCTGTCTGCAGTTCTTAAGACAGGAGACTTTAATCATGCCCGGTAACTCTCCCTTAATAATAATCTGACAAATTAACAATAAGTTTATCGTTATCTCGTCATCGTTGCCGTTGCTGTTGTTGTAGTTCATAATGTGTGGCCTCGTCCGTGAGCTTTGCCACCTTCAGTGTGTCTGTCAGTATTTTAAAACACGGTGTGAAAATTCAAAGCTTGTGATGCCGCATTGCTACATCCCATTTTAAAATAAATTTCAAATGAGAAATACCATATGAAGGTTGATCGCAGTGGCAAAACATTTATAGGTATTATATATCTTCGTTTAATGAAGCGTAAGCATTGCTGCATTTGAAAATGAAACTCATTAAATAATTCTGTCAAACACAAAATAATTATTTTAAAAGCAGAGTGTGAAAGTGTCATTTGCTGAAATTTATATTATGCAAATTTGAATGCGCAAGAGAACTCTAATCAATACGGTAGAATTAATTTTAAGTTTTGTTTAAGCATTCTGTGATATTATGCAATATTTATCAGATATGTCTAGTTGGACTTCTGGATCAAATCCTATATATTATGCTTGGTGAAATAAATCCTCTGGAGACAATTTTTGGCTTATAATTCATTATGGAATGCAAATGAGGCACAGCATCATGCAAAAATAAATCATAGCACTGAAACATTAGATGATTTAATTGAGGATTATTTCCTACAAATACAGAAAAATTTGTCAGCAAACACAGTAATGTCGATCAAAATCTTCTCAATCAAAACATACTTCAGTAAAGTATGAGTAATTTTCTCATTTATGTATGCACAAAAATTACTTACTGATTGTATTATTACATATTACAGTAAGTAAACATTGCAGTGTAACGAACGACATACGCATGACAGCGATCATTTAGTGCTTTGCCTTGGCTGCATTCTACCACAGATTTTCTTTTACAGCTCTGCATCCCAATGTCCTCATTTGCAAAGCGTCTGGTTGCAGGAGAGCTGTGCCCTGGAATTAGGGAAAGTTCAGTAAACTTGCAGTACTCTACGGCTCCAGCAGAGGGCGCTGAGGCCACGGCTCTGCTCGCCGAAGTGGCGGCAGGTCGCTGCCCTGGCACAGCAGCTGACCGATCAGGTTTGTATCCACAGCGCAGAGGTTTGCCGAGCGTGTGACTTGCTTCGTTTTGAGCTCGGAGTCTGAGACGGTCGGTGTGCGCATTACTGCAGAAACGGGCTTCTCTGGCAACACACTCGACATGCTTTACTGACTGTACACGTGCACATGCAAGACGGCTTTATTCACCGTGTATTCACCCCAGTGCTGCCGTCCTGCACTGAGGCCTACATGCTGTTCGGCTGACTGCAGTCACTCCCCATAGACCAGGGATCATCAACTCTGGCCCACGAATCCAAATCCAAGCCCTGGTTTTCGTTTCTCCCGGGGTAATTAGTGCCACTGATTGGCCAGACTGTCTTCACACCTGACTCCCAGGCAATGGGAGGGTGGAAAACCAGCAATTCCCAGCCCTCGAGGACTGTGAGTTGCTGATCCCTGCCACAGACGTTATCAGCTCCAGTACAGCGATGGATGTGTTCTAGGGTTCTCATTCCTCCACAGTGTCCTGTCCAGAGCTTGTGTCTGATTGGACGATGCCTCGAGCTGCTTCAGTGCGAGGCTCCTCCTACATACAACGGTACATCTTTCTATCTCCATCGCAGCCTTGATCATGACCCCTGATTTCTTTTTCCAATGCCAGCTTCATTTTAACAAACTGCCAGACAGGTTCTGAAACCACTTTTGACTTTTTTTTGTGCTGCTGTGTCATGATTGGTTGGACCCAGGCATGATCACAAACATTTGAACACTGTTCTAACGTCAGATGGAAATTTAAGTTTTGCATTTCGTATGTAAGCACGGCATTTTTTTTTAAAGTAAAAATGATGCATGTCTGTTGGGCTCTGTGCTTAAACTACAGTGAGCACAGGTTTTACTGCCCTTGTAAAAACCTGTCATTTTAATTTGCAATTTTAGTGAGTTTTGCATCACTTTCCACCCCTGCACACCCCCCACGCGGACCATCCAATAACAGAGGTGTTCAGCTGACAATCTAAGTCTTCTTTTTTTACTCTCGCGTCAAGCAAGTTAGGTGGCTCCCTTGCTAGGAGTCTGCAGTGTTAAGCTCTTAGTGACCCCTAGTGGTTCATATGTGTATGACAACAACCCAAGGGCTTAGAACAGATTTCAGGCATCAGGAGCAACAAAAAAAAAAGGTTTTGGGGTTAAAACACAGGAAAACGTAAAACTTAAGAGAGATGATTTACATCACAGGTACTGTGTCACAGGTTCTCTCAATCAGGAACTGTGTTCCCCTGTCCTTCACAGGTCCTATAAAAAGCTCATTTTGGATTTCACAGACCTGGTACTCACACTGGTCTGTTGAAGATCCTGTAACATCAGTGTAGTTTCACAGATACTGCAACAATACGAAAGTCATCTTCCACAGATCACATAATCGCACGCAACTGCCAACCTGTCAGAGCTATCATTTTAAAATCCCCCCCCCCCCCCCAAGTGCAGTCACCTCTGGGGCGGTCCGGTAAAATAAAAGGCTCTTTATTGAAGGTGCTCTGACGGAATCAGGAATGTACACAGAGAGAGAGAGGATCTCCTGCACTGCGCCAAGACACCTCCACCTCAGCCCCCCCCCCCCCAGTCCTTACCCCTCCCTCTCAAACGCAGGAATTCCGAGCCTCGCTCATATCAAAAAACATGAAAAACCAAAAGGGGGGCGGGGGGAGGAGATTTCAATCAATACACCTTTCGAGCAATCCAAAGCTTTGATATCTACAGTGAGACTGTTATGTACAAGCATGTATGTACAAAAGGGAAAGGGAAAAACAAAAAACAACAAACCAACCCCAGCTCTCCAAAAACACACAGCAGGCACGGTCCAGCGGACCTCAGCGCCAGAGTTCTGCGGAAGGGTCCGGTCCGGTCCGGTCCGGTCCGTGGGCGACGGTCCCTCTACTGCACGCGGTGTCCGGTCCGGTCCAGTCCTCTACTGCACGCGATACTTGTAGAACCAGCAAAGGCCGCGTGTGAAATTCCAGCCCAGGCAGAGCGAGAGGACGTAGAGCAGAGCCAGCAGGGCGAACGGGTACAGGAGCACCACTGTGTTCTTCAGGAAGGGCAGTGCTGGGGGGGAGAGAGGGGGTGGGGGTCAGTCAGAGAGGGTCACCCTCGTTTCACACCAATCAACAGGTACTCTGGGGTTGTTTGCGTGGCAGTTACTAAGAAAAAACACTTTCACCCAGTTCTTTAATAAAAGTGAAACGGCTAAATTATTATTATTTTTTAATCGTCCAGTTCCTATGTAGTAATTAAAAGAACAATCCTTCCTCATTAATGACTAAGGCTGCTGAAGATTAACTTTCCCAACACATCAGCACAGGCCTGCAAACAGAGCTGATGGGACTTGTAGTCTTGTGTTAGGTTAAATATACATCTCATACGTCTCATTTCATCCGACATTGTGAACTGTACGGACCCCAGAGCTGATGGGACTTGTAGTCTTGTGTTAGGTTAAATATACATCTCATATGTCTCATTTCATCCGACATTCCGAACTGTACAGACCCCAGGCATTTCTACCATTTTAACACTTCTCTTAAAAAGCAAGTTTTTATGCTAATCAATGTCAGTATGTACAGTGAGTCGCCAATAGAGCGTGTAATCATTATTCATAGAACAGATGGTAGTTTTATTCTCCATGGTAACAGGGGTTGGTGTTTCATTCAGCAGATGGGTACCTACTTCTCCATGGTAACGGGTGGATGTTCATTGAGCAGATGGTAGTTTATTCTCCATGGTAACACGGGTTAGTACTCACCATTGTAGCCCAGGAAGGTGATGTAGACGTAGTAGCCGATGGCTATCAGCCATATTGTGTTCCCCACAAAGTACCCCAGGAACCAGTCAGAGTTTATGGCCACTATGTCTACGACACAGGAAGAGACTGGAGTCAGCGCGAGCACAGGAAACGTCCGTAAGTCACTATACATGCCCGTGTGTCTGTCTGTGTGTGCGCGCACGTTTTAGTTAGTGTAACTGTGTGTGTTTGGGTGCGTTTTAGTGAGCACAACTGTGTGTATGTTCCATTTTAGTGCTCTCCTGACACACTGATATAACATCTCAGCACTGGTGACTGCAGTCATTAACACAGCAAGTGTGTGAGTGTGTTTGTGTTTTCTGCCCGATGTGCTTTACGGGGACATTAAACGTGTTCCAGCAGGCAGGCAGAGTACGCGCACAGAAAAGCCATAAAAACAGCGTGGAGGCCTTCATCTGCAGTCTGGTGTACATAATGGGAGTGTGCACGGTTGGTCCTGAAGTGTTGGTGCTGTCGCATTAGTATTGCGGTGTTGGTAATGTGGTGTCGTTGCTGTTGTGTTGGTACTGCAGTGTTGGTGCTGCGATGTTGGTAATGTGGTGTTGGTAATGCAGTGTTGGTGCTGTAGTGTTGGTAATGCGGTATTGGTGCTGCAGTGTTGGTAATGCGGTGTTGGCAATGTGGTGTCGTTGCTGTTGTGTTGGTACTGCAGTGTTGGTGCTGCGGTGTTGGTAATGTGGTGTTGGTGCAGCAGTGTTGGTGCAGCAGTGTTGGTAATGCGGTGTTGGTGCTGCAGTGTTGGTAATGCGGTATTGGTGCTGTGGTGTCGTTGCTGTTGTGTTGATAATGCGGTGTTGCTGCTGCAGTGTTGGTAATGCGGTATTGGTGCTGCGGTGTTGGTGCTGCGGTATTGGTAATGTGGTGTCGTTGCTGTTGTGTTGGTACTGCGGTGTTGGTGCAGCAGTGTTGGTAATGCGGTATTGGTGCTGCGGTGTTGGTAATGTGGTGTTGGTGCTGCAGTGTTGGTGCAGCAGTGTTGGTGCTGTAGTGTTGGTAATGTGGTGTTGGTGCTGCAGTGTTGGTGCTGTAGTGTTGGTAATGCAGTGTTGGTGCTGCGGTGTTGGTAATGCGGTATTGGTAATGTGGTGTTGCTGCTGCAGTGTTGGTAATGCGGTGTTGGTGCTGCGGTATTGGTAATGTGGTGTTGGTGCAGCAGTGTTGGTGCTGTAGTGTTGGTAATGTGGTGTTGGTAATGCAGTGTTGGTGCTGTAGTGTTGGTACTGCGGTGTTGGTGCTGCTGCAGTGTTGATAATGCGGTGTTGGTGCTGCAGTGTTGGTAATGCGGTATTGGTGCTGTGGTGTCGTTGCTGTTGTGTTGATAATGCGGTGTTGCTGCTGCAGTGTTGGTAATGCGGTATTGGTGCTGCGGTGTTGGTGCTGCGGTATTGGTAATGTGGTGTCGTTGCTGTTGTGTTGGTACTGCGGTGTTGGTGCTGCAGTGTTGATAATGCGGTGTTGCTGCTGCGGTGTTGGTAATGTGGTGTTGGTAATGCAGTGTTGGTGCTGCAGTGTTGGTAATGCGGTATTGGTGCTGCGGTGTTGGTGCAGCAGTGTTGGTGCTGTAGTGTTGGTAATGCAGTGTTGGTAATGCAGTGTTGGTGCTGCAGTGTTGATAATGCGGTATTGGTGCTGCGGTGTTGGTAATGCAGTGTTGGTGCTGCGGTGTTGATAATGCGGTGTTGCTGCTGCGGTGTTGGTAATGCGGTATTGGTGCTGCGGTGTTGGTAATGCGGTATTGGTGCTGCGGTGTTGGACTAACGGTTGATGAAGAAGAGCTGCAGGAAGTGCAGGATGACCAGCAGGGGGTAGAAGGCGTTGAGGTGCACATCAAAGGCGTAGCCCCACTCCACATCGTAGTCCTTAGTCGGGTGCTTCATCAGGTATTTATTCGTTACCACCCTAAAGACGGGGTTTAGAGTAAAGACTTTATAGACATGCTGTACAAAAGCTTCACTATCACCTCTGTACAACAGACACAGCAGCCACTTCACAGAGCACTCCCGAGAGTGAAGAGAGACACTTTGCACCGTGTGTGTAATTTACATCATATTTACACCTGTGTAATGTACATTACATTACAGGCAGACGCTCTTATCCAGAGTGACTTACACAACTTAATTTACATATTTAAACCTGTGTGAAACTTACATATTTACACCTGTGTGAAACTTACATATTTACACCTGTGTGAAACTTACATATTTAAACCTGTGTGAAACTTACATATTTAAACCTGTGTGAAACTTACATATTTACACCTGTGTTTAATTTACTTGTTTACACCTGTGTGAAATTTGCGCATGTGCAGTTTACACGTTAACATACGCGTATGGATAAACATGAGTGATTACGGAGCTGGAATATAGAAACATAAACGCAGTGCACTGCCTCACCACATGAGGGTGGAGATGAGCAGCCCCACGCCGACGCAGTCGATGAACACCACCCAGAGCAGCAGCTTCAGCGTCTCCAGGAAGCCCATGTCCAGCACGAAGCCGAAGCCCACGGTGGACACTACGGGGGGGCGCGGGGGGGGGAGAAGCAACACCGCTTTCATTACGCTGTGTTTTATAAAACCATGAGCCGCACGGATGGAGAAACACTGTAGTTCCACCTTTCATTCAACAAGGAATAGCTAATGGGTGAAAGGGAACCATCTAAGAAGAGAATTTGGTCTGGGGGATTAAATTA
The DNA here is from genome assembly GCF_013347855.1 of Anguilla anguilla. Taxonomy (NCBI): domain Eukaryota; kingdom Metazoa; phylum Chordata; class Actinopteri; order Anguilliformes; family Anguillidae; genus Anguilla; species Anguilla anguilla. Next base: position 31,891,446 of record NC_049215.1, on the reverse strand, counting down.
ACCGTGACACCATCATCGGCCATCCAGCAAATATTAGAAAGGCTGCTTTGGTTTCAAATGCCTTCAAAATGACACTCTTTGGGATTTGATTTTAGTCATGAAATGTGTTGTACGTTCAGTAGTCTCATTTCGAACTGCTTCCATCTGCTTTTTCAGCTGTTCATTTTACTCTCTTGTATGATTCCAATCATAGATGTCTCTTAAATTCTTCTCATCGTTATTTTAATGTCTCTCGTGCTGTTTTTTTTTATTTTGTGAAGCACTTTGTGCTGTACTGCTGGAAAGTGGCATACAAATAAAGTTCCTCTTAACTTTCTGGACTCCAAGCAGTGAGACCTGAGGTTCATTCCAGTCGCTTACTTTGTCCGCCCTCATCTCCTCGGTCATCGTGTCACCCGGAAACCCGCAGAGGTCCGCCATCTTTAAGGACATCACAATCCGTCCTTAAAGATGGCCGGCTCCCAGAGGATGCTTCAGCAAGGATACACAAGTGCTTCCTTTGCAGAAGTCTCCTCTTTAAAAACGTGACGTATAAAAGATCCATGTGTGGATCCACCTCTCTACATCTGCCACGTCTGTTGACGTGACTTCAAACTGACGCTTGACTGAGCAAGGACATTCCCAATACACGTTGCCTCGATTTCTCCATCCTCACATCTCATCCTTGCATCCTTTCCTCGCGTCCCTGGTTGAGTGGAGCTAAGGAGCGAGAATAGTACTTAAAGAAGACGTGCGAGGAACGACCATAAGCGATTTTGGGATTAAACCCTTATGGTCCAGAGCTTAGCCTGTGCTTTTACTGAGACACTCTGTCCCCCTCACGCTGAATGAGTCCCTGTGCACATCTACCTTTGGTTCACACTGAGGAACGACACGGGGAGGGGGAGGCGGAACCGAGATTGCATGACATTGTGCAGACCATCACAATGCTGGTGCATGCCCCTGTGATGTCACACCCAGAGCCTGTCTCACTGACGTGAACAATGTTGCACTTGCGCCCCCAGATGTGGTCGGACCTAATCTCTGAGACGTACTCTGAGATAAACCATTTGACGTGAGGAGGGGGTGCAAGTGTGGATACACAGTAGGACTGGCTTAAGAAATCAAGCCACACCAACACAGGAAAGGTGGGGGGGGGGGGTGGCACTCACCGCACAGCCATATGCTGAGAAGAACCAGGAAGGCGGGGTCGTCGCGGGCCCACTGGTCCTTGGTCTGTTTCCTGTAGTGGAAGTTTCGGTAGACCCTCTGTGGGGAGGTGAACAGGTAGAGCATCTGCCAGCCGGCGAACTCGAAATCCATCTGCCGGAAGCGGAACAGACGCCGCAGGTACTTATAGCGCTTAGCGCCCGCCGTGTGGCGCGCGGCGTCCCGGGCGTCCCGACTGCCGTTGTCCTGGTGTAGGGGCGAGTAGGTGGTGGTCGGCAACATTGTGCTACAACGGAGAATGACACAGGGAGACAAATTTAGTGTTTCAGTTTACGTGCTGTTGGATTAATGCTCTTTTGTGAATACATTTCCTTTGCAGCATTAAACAGATGCCGACATTTTTACATTTTACGAATGGGCTCTTGTCTGACACCAGTCCCGGTCTTAGTTCAACGTACGATGCACAGGACATAGCTCAGAGACGTGAAGGCGATTCCCTTAAGTTCAGGGGGGCTACGCATCGCGTAGCCTTTGCCACATTTGTACAGTCAGTCTGCAGACTTGTATTTATAATTATTATTAACAGAATCTGCAACGAGTGTGTTTTAAGTCCGCCCTAGTACAGAGAGAATACATAGATGACGTAATGTCGTAAGTGCCAGGCGAAATTCCCTTCTAACTTCTATCATTTTTCTATATACAGCAATGCAAGCTAGCTGACTACTGTATTCACCTAGCATTGCCATTATATAGTGGCTAGCTAGCATACAAACTCCATTTAGGTTTAGTTAATTTTGCGATTATGTGATAGAACCGGCGCTCGGGACCAAATCACGTTGACGTTCTGTGCTACCAGCAATAACTGACGTGCTACGACACAACTAACAACAGCATCTAGCTCGTCAACAGTCCAGTTTACACTCACTAACAACTTATTTCTGAACCCCCACCATTATTTTTCTACCCTACTAGCCAGCGTTATTACAAGTTAGCTTTACTGGCTACACAGCCATACACTATAATTCGACTGCCTCGTTGCTGTTCCACTGGCCAGCTAGCATATAATACTCTCGTGATGAATAATAACCCATAACTGTCGATTTGAAACTTACCTGCAAATATAGCAGAACCACCGAACTTCCTAGATCGCTTTTTAATAGGGAAAACTCCAGCCCTGTCTCTTCTTGCTTCTGTGTTCCTGTCACTAACCGAACACGTCGGCAGTGATGTCAGCGTCGACACTCTGCATGCTGGGAACTGTGGTTTGGAGTTTAGTGCAGGAAGAAAATAAAAATGCTTTTAAAATACGAAATGTATATTGTTTCTGAAAAATCCTGACCAAAGGAACCAATTCATGACCGTTTTCATATTTTTCATATGGCGTTATAAAGATTTGAATTAATCAAGATCCTACTAACAATTGGGAGGGGGAATATACCCGGAACTATATATATGTCTATGCCCGGAACCTTTAGGGTGCACACGCACTTCCTCTATCCCATGATGCTTTGCGAACAGTGAGATTACATGGCTGTGTTTTTCGTAACAAGCTTTTTGCTAGATGTTTCGTTAGAAAGCTAGAAAAAAAACTAATGGGTTAGTTCCTTTACAGTAGGTTTCAGGTTATTGTCATATTCAAATACATTAGATAAAGTGACATTTGGTCGTTTATGAAAAATGCCCAAGTATTACGAGGAAAAGGAAGAAGATAACAGAGCATGTTCTGGAATAAGAGAGGACTTCAAATCGTGTCTCCTTCAACACGATTGTGTTTTGAAGGTAAACCATGATATAGTTCTATTTGTAGTTGTTAGTATGCTAAATATTGTATTTAATATAGTGTAATTCTTACAACCAACCAGTGCAAGGGGCGCTGAAGCTGACGTATGTGCATATTTACTGAAGTTCATGCTTCTTAGATCATAATATGAATGACTTATTTAGTTATGTTATTTTATTCTCTTGTGATGTCCGTTCCCAGGAGGGGAAATCACCAAGTGAATGTCTGAAGGAAGGCCACTGCAAAGCTTTGCAAGTGTCATTTTTTGAGTGCAAAAGGTCAATGGTAAGTGCACGCCTGTGGGAATTATTTTTGCCACATGAGGGCGACAAAGGATCTATGTCAAGAAGAGCGAAAAAATACATTATTTAAATACTGTGTACAGATCACCCATACCATTTTAAACGCATAAATATAAACTTTAATTTACTGTAGTGTATCAACTTGTATTTACAGTAAAATTGGCATAATAGCGCACTGTAATTATCTGGGCTACATAATATTTGGAAACCCACCGGTTGATCATTTTGTCCAGTCCGAAGTTGGTCAGTTTAGTTCAAAATTTCAAATCCCCCAAACCCACCCAGCCAAATTTCTGTCTGTGCCTTATGAGGTTTTGTTGCGTCTCAAACTGCTTTTGTACCGTCTTGACAAACTATGTTATCTCCATTTGTCCTGTAAAAGGTTTGTTTGCATAAATCAGCGCTGTTTGATTCCTCATCTGCGAGCCGCAGTGTCCGCAGGTATTCGTGCCAACCGTGCGCTGCACCGCCTGATTTTGACTAATTATTTCGCCTCCTTGCCTAAGTTCATTAGTGAAATCGGGCGTTGCGCACGGTTGAAGCAAATACCTGCAGACACTGTGGCCGGCAGGACCTGGAGTCGAGTAGCCCTGGTAGAAATTAAGAGCTTCTGTGGATAACACATGACTTGAGTACCTCAAAGGATGTGGAATGCTTCAACTGGAGCGCACTGTTAGGGAATGACTTTTACAGTACACTGCAGTGCAGCTGAGATCTGTATGAGATCAAGGACTAGATCCCATATAGATCCAGTATTTCAGATTACTTTGTCATTCGTAAGATGTAACTGACAGCATACATTCTTAAACTTTTTAGATTTTTTTAGGCCTTTAAATGAACATTCTGTATTCTTATTTTTTGTTTTTTCAGCTCGATACCAGATCACGATTTCGAGGACGAAAAGGATATTGACCAATACCAGCACTGACCTGAATACTGGATTTCATTGTAAATAATATGTATGACTTGAAGCGAAGTTCATTTTGTGCCCAATAGGGCACGATCCCCGCAGTGAGAGATTTTAAAAAAAACAAGCGTTTTCTTTTATTTTTCCACACGTTTATGACTTTCTTTTCTGATGTGAGGGATGTTGAGCGCAGCTCCTCGTTAAAAATAAGGGACGGCTGAGAAAATGAATCGAGCTACAGCTTTTTATTTAATGTAAAAATGCTCCTCTTGACTACAAAACCTGCATAATGGGAAACAGTTCATGTGATGGCCTATGCGTGCGTGCCTTCGGCATGAATAGATGGCCTACTTCTGTTTCAGCTGTGGAGAATTCCACTAGCGACTGGAAATTCCACAGAATGCCACAAGGGGGAGCTGCTCCTGCCCTGAGCCCAGCAGTACTGAGAATGATACGTTCAGAGTGTTCTGATTTTATTGTTGTCATGGGGTTTTCTTGAATCCAAAGTACCAGGGGGCCTCGGTTGCACAGTAAACTGGGGTGTTCTGTGATTGTGGCTATAGTTCAGGTGCTTGTACAGCTATGTTCAGGTGTGAAATATTTCAGTTCAGAGTAATGAAGGTGTTCCTGTTCTTCTGGTTACTGCTCTGTAGTATCCTTTTTAAAATAAAGCACTGAAAGGAGAAACCTTCAGACTAAGATTAATCTTTATTCGGTGTAAAACATTTTCACAATTTTAGAAATGCATTCAATGAAAAAGCCTACATTTAGCAATTCACTGACACTGTGTTGTTGAAGACACACATGTCCTTGGCCTAAAAAACAATCTTCATATATTTGTTGCTCTCCATGTTATATTACTGCTCTGAAAAACCAAAGCCGTGGTCTGGAGAAAATCACGTATCATGATGTGCGTCTTATAGAAATCAAAAACATTTTAGTGTTGGCTCAGTTCTTCAATATTCTGAAACTTCTGTCATTCTTGGAATGTTGAGGTCCATGGTTATTAAGCTGCTGTAAAGAGTTAAATCAGTGACTGGTACCGTACACATTAGAAAAAAAAAAAAAAAAAAAATGCTAAACATACGTTAGTTATTTGGTTGTGCGCATTGAACTGGTTTAGACACACATCTAATTAAAATCAAGGATGAAATGGAAAATTTATGGAAAACATACAAGGGTACCTCACCAATGATCTAATGCAACACGCATCTTGGCTAACAAGCGACAGTCCAGATCAACTGTAATTCAACCGGCCTTGTTCAATCGAGGTGTCGCTATCCTGGCTCCCTTCCACACGGCCTTATTTCAGAGCGGCCATCATTAAGGCCTTGAACCTCTCCAGGTCGGCCTCCTCCAAGACGAAGGCCTTGTGTTTCTTCTTGAGCAGTTCCAGATTGTCCAGCACCATCATTCCGCGCGTGTGAGTGCCCGTGAGCTCCACGGTCACCGCCACCCGCTTGCACGCCGTCACGAACGCGTCGTCGATGGCGGCCGCCATGGCGTAGGAGTCGCAGGACACGAAGCCCTGGCCGCCCACCATCTCGTTATCGAAATGGCCGCCGCAGCACACCTCCATGCTGTGGCGGAAGATCTGCTTCATGAAGCGCGCCTTCTCCGTGTCCTGGGCCAGCCACCCGTGACAGAATTCCTGAGGGGAGGAGACAGGGAGGAGAGGATGAGGGGCGGGGAGGAGGCGGGGAGCAGCGGGGAGGAGGCGGGGAGCAGCGGGGAGGAGCAGGGAGGGAGAGAAGACAGGGAGGAGACAGGGAGGAGTAGAGTGGAGACGAGGCGGGGAGGAGAGAGGGAGGAGCGGGGAGGAGATGGTGAGGAGCCGGGAGGCAGAGGAGACAGGGAGGAGAGAGGGAGGAGTGGGGAGGAGATGGGGAGGAGAGAGGGAGGAGCGGGGAGGAGATGGTGAGGAGCCGGGAGGCAGAGGAGACAGGGAGGAGAGAGGGAGGAGATGGTGAGGAGAGAGGGAGGAGCGGGGAGGAGCCGGGGACACAACACTGAGAGACTGCAGGCCTCTCACCCAGTACCCATTAAAAACCAGCCCTTCTGCCCTCAAATTGAAACTCCATGTTTTCTTCACCTGTACTTTTTCCTTCACCCGTAATCCCTGCTGAAGTTTGGGCCCTAAACTGGCACCTTGGTAGCCTATGTGGTAACCCAGCCAAAGAGTATAGGTCAGCATCTGTGGTAGATTATACAACTTCCTGGCATATATACACAGTTACCACATGTTTGTCTCATTTCCCATCTACACAGACCCTCCTCACTCAATCATTAAAAGATTCCCTTTCACAGGAAGCAGTAAAGTTAGCCCTCTGGTAGTGCCACTCACCCAGGGCAGTTTGCTGCGACAGGTGAACTCCCAGGTCGCAATGTAGGTGGGACACAGGAACTCATTAAGCACAACGTACGCGGCTTCCGGGTCAGCCGCGAAGTTGAACTCGGCACAGACTGTGGTGTTTCCTCGAGCTGTACACACACACACACACACAAACGTGCATTATCTGTAAATCAGCCACGCAAAACCATCACCGTGACAAAGAACTGGCAAGACTAATGGGAGAGCAGAACACGATTCAAGGAGTTGCCATGTGCTGTCAGATACGGACCGGCTTGTACCAATAAGAAGACAACTAGTACCAAACTTTGATTCAAATCTCCAAATCTGTGATAACATTATAGCTCCTGGCGCATTACTAATTATCAATGTGTATTAGCATGTACGCAAACACAAAATACGCAAGGACCAACAAATTGGCTAATAGAAAAACCATGTAAACTAACTGGTGCACAGCATATGAAATGCAACTTTTAGGTTAGCTCCCAGTGAAATCATGTGTCGGAAAATTACGTAGGTATTGGATTTCATGAATTTTTAAATGGACCAATATATTACAATTACAGCTGGACTCAATTTTGAACGTCATTAGCCACGCCCACTTCAAAAACGTGCTTGAGTTTGAAACGATTAATCAATCCATCAGCGGAGAGGGGCGAGGAAGAATATACAAATAATTATTTTTAAAAAAGAAGGACCACAACCTTGAGATTCTGACTGAGCATACCGTGTGTACCGGGAACAGATAAGGAGGAGCAGAATTGACTGAGGTCGGCAGAAGATTGAGATGTGGTCTGAGAACTTCTGGCGAGTTGGACCGCTTTTGGTGAGTGACCGCAGAGTTGACACACAGCTATGATGCTACTAGCTAATGTTAGCGGTTACACGTCATAAGTGCAGCTGAAGCTATTTTCCCTCTTTTTTCCCCCCAGTCAGAGTACTTTATAGCGCGTTTTTTTTTTTTGCATTGTGTCCGTTTTACTTCACTGCACCCTGCCTTTAGAACTAGTTTAGGCCTACATGGTTTTGATCATCACCATTGTAGCCGTGCTAGTCCAATCACCTAGCTAATTGATGTCTTGTTGCTCATATTGATAACTGTTGACGCTGTTTCTGAATGTACATTGTGTTTTGTGGGTTAAATGGTTGTAGTATTTGCGTTTAATATGAGCACAAAGACAGTAATACCGCTCACAGAAAAGGCCTTGCCACTTCAATTGACTGCAATGGGGGGAAAAAACCTATCGGGGGCAGTGCTGAGACATTGCCAAACACATTTGTATGGGTCTCAGAAGTCTGACGTAACGCAGAGCAAAACCTGTACCCATATATGCATTTCCGGATCAAAGCATATTTTATCTTTGGAGAAAATGAATGAGAGTTTCACAACCGTCCCTGTCACAGTCTGTGATTTAAACTGGCGTATAAATCTGTCCGGACGTTTTTATCCGGACACATGTCTCTCTTAAACGGCACTGGGTCCAATGAATTCCAATGCCACTTTGCAACCGATAAAATTATTTTGCGAACAAGGTAACACTGCTGCTAACTTTATTTACGTCACTGCTAGCCTGTGGGCTTTTCAAGGTGGTCGGAGCTACTGCTAGCCAGCAAAGATATTTAAAGAAAGTACTGGAATAACTTATGGGAATTACTAACGAGAACAGCAACAATAACAACAACAAATATTTACAGCGATATATACAACTGTCAAAAACAAAAAAAGTATAATTTATTACACTATCGGATAGACTAACACCAAACCGTTTTTCTCATGTAAATGGTAGTTGGAAAAACAGCTGTGTGTGATGTTGTTCAACTGTTATGGTTTTCATATAGTGCTCTTACTCTAGACTAATTATTTGGAGTCAAAAGTAACACTGACTTTACTTTTTTAGTACGGGGGCATATGTACGTAGGCTGTGTTAATTTGTATGTATAGAAGAACAATGATTTAATATTTTGTAGGCTATATGTTTCACTATTTTTCAGTAGTTCTTTGGCAGTGAGCATCTAGTGGTCAGTGAGCATCTTGCCCGACTGATACTGTTTTGTCTGCCGTCTTGCCTGAGGTCGTTGTCTGTGGCCACTTCAACGTCTTAGACTTATTTATTTATTTAATGTTTATTTGATAGGGACTTGACAATGCTTTCCAGAGATCTGAAGCAGTTTAGTTTGAGGAACGATTCCGTGCTTTCGCTTTGGTTCAAGGTTTGAATGCTTCATTCGTTTGTCAAAGAGAGAGCCATTGCATCTTCTCAGCCAAGCAGTTGTCTTATCACAGCTGAACATGATCCTGAACTGTATAGGCCTACGTGCTGTGATTGATCGGAGTAATGTGGGCCTTGGCAAAAGGATGTCTTAAATTGTGATTGGCTGGACTAGACAAATAAATGCAAGCGACAGGCGATGCACAAATATGAATCGGCTAAATTTATTTGTGGATCAGCTGCATTTATTTGTGGATCATGAAGTAATTAGCGATATCAAGAGTAATAATGACTAGCAATAGGATGAGGTAAGATGAATTCCCATCTTAATTCTTGATCCAAGAAGAATTTGGTCTTTTGATTGGATTGTGTTTTCTCATTGTTTCTTTTTCCCCACTTTGGAAATGTATGTTTACGATCACACTGATTGCGGTAGCCTAACAGTTGCTATAGTTGGCCAAACCGCCAAGATGATTCTCGATCTGACCGACTTCTGCTACGTTCGGCTTCTTGGCATCTCTAACAGGGTTATGCGTGTCCCTATTCACATTTTCAAGGTGGTGTGACTTCATATTTCTGCCCTTGCAGCTAGGAGAATAAAAAATAAATAAATAATGGTCCAGGAGTCCAGCATTGCAAATACCTCAAAATAAGACAGGACAATAGCACTTTAACACCATTTGTACTATGACAGCCAATCACCATTCAGCACCACAGAAGTACAGAGAAAAGGATGAAGGAAGGATGGAGATCTCACAGTCAGTGTTGCCCCCCATGATGTACAGGCTCTTGAGTAGCTCTGGGAATGTGGGGTCTAGCCTCACCGCCAGGGCCAGATTTGTCAGAGGGCCAGTGGCCACCAGGGAAACCTGTTATCCAGACAGGGAAACACGCAACGTCCTCGTTTAAGTTACTAGCTTAAAGCGAGATTCTCTTGACTCATGCACAGCACATTGGTCACCATGGGCAATATACTAACACATGAGTAACAATGAATAGCCTGGTATGTCACATGACCTGCATGCATGCATGCTGGGAGAGATTCTGAGCAGAATCCCTTGGCTAGCGGAAACTAATTGGTGTAGATTCGAGTGCTCGGGTACTGCCGGTCGCCCACCTCCCCGGCGTGCTCCCTGGCGATCCGGATCATGGCCGCCACCGCCCCCTCCTTCTGAACCATCTCTGAGCTGGGAGCGTGGGAGTCTGGGGCGTCTCCTAGCCCGTCCTGCCCGTGGAAGTGTCCCGCGCTCAGGGCGTTCCCCAAAATTGGTTTGGAGGCTCCCCGGAACACTGGAATCTGGAATATGGAACCCCCGGAGATATTAGAACCCGTTCTGCCTGGAGGAGGGGGAGGTGGAGGGTGGAGTTTGGGTGTGGGGGTCATGTGAATAGAAAACTGCCTTACAGGACAGAACTTTATGAATGAATGACAGAACAGAAGATTCACTAAAAGCCACTTGATAACATTGCAAAGAAACGGTTGCTTGGCTGCAAAAGAGGAATGTGGCTGCATTCAAAAAGAAAAAAAAAATATGATGAGGAAAGAAATTAATTTCACACATTGTGGATAAGGAATGTCACACAAAATACCAGAACGTGTAAAAGCAAGAAAATTAACAGCACTAGATCCACTGGATCTGAAGCCAGGATAGACTGCCTGGGGTCCCAACATTTATACATGAACAGAACCTGATCAGATTAGTCCCTAACCCCCCCCCTCCCCCACGACCTCTGAATGGAGAGATCTCGGAAACAGTTATGAGCAGGATAATGTTTTCCCTTTACACTCCCATCGAACACGAGAAACAGCTGGTTTAAAAACCTTCTTCGTATTCTGTTTGTCATGTGATTTATTCTGCTTACCAAAGTAAGACAATCACATATCACATGCTTCCACTGGGCAGAAAACACAAAACTCGAATTGTCTGACTCCTTTAGAAAATGCGATTCCACACACTAACCGTAAAAACAAGTTTTGGAAAAACACGGCACAAAAAATAAAACGGGCAAACACCTGGGCCTCTTCTCATTTGCGCAGACTTATTTTCCAGGTTGTCCTTCATGTTCAAAATGAACACCGCATGTACTTACTCCATTCACACCACTGTTAGACGGTTAACATGTAAACAGGGAAGTAACAGAATTTCTGAATAGCTGGCTTTTGTGGTCAGTAGGATACAAATGACTGACGCGCTTGTAAAGTATGGTCTGCTGCGTCCACATTACACCGAGCACATTCCCACTTAAACAATTATTATTTTTTTTAACTGTGAGAATGTGAGCAGTCGTGCATATTGCATCTTTAGAGAACTAAAACAAGGCTTCGTTTGCTGCCAGGCTACGAACGAACCGCGAGGAGCATCGCTTCGGGTTGGCCCCCGTACCTCCAGTCGCCCGCAGACTTTGAGCACGCGCAGCGAGTTTCTGCAGACGTTGTCCACGGTGGTGTTTCCGCTGACACAGGTGATGCCCAGCACCTGCACGTCGGGGGCGGCCAGCGCCATCATGATGGCCTGGGCGTCGTCCACCCCACAGTCCACATCCACCAGCAGCTTCTTCACCATGGCGATCCCAGTCCCTGCCCTGGCTGCGAGGGGGGAAAGGGCCGGGCGAATGCACGCACGTTATGGCAACCGAAAACAACATCGTGCGTCCATTCTTTGCTTTCTAGTTCAGTGCTAATGGACGGCAGTGTAGTATAATGGGCAAGGAACTGGTCTTGTAACTATATGATCACAAGGTTGGATTTCTGGGTGGGACACTGCCGTTGTACCCTCGAGTAAGGTACTTAACCTTCAGTATATATGTATTCAATATAATGTAAATGCAATGCAAAACTTGTGCAAGTCGCTCAGGATAAGAGAGTCTGCGAAATGCCTGTAATGTAATCTAACTTAATGCAGTTAATCAAGGTCGAAGTGTATTGCCGCTGGACTAAATCAAAAGCCTGGACCCATGCCGGCCCTTTTCAGTGACATCAGACACCCCATGTACACAGTCCACCACGAGGTTAACCCGGCTTCTTAATGTTCATTTTTCTGAAACTTCTTGCGGCTAATAATGTGCACGGACGCAATAGAAACTTGCAACAGTTGAAAAAGAAGAACCTGATTTACAGAAGCAATAGTGTATTTCAGTAACCGAAGAAGCGTAGCGGGTCACGTGTTCTCTCTGGGACACGACAGACATTAGGCTATCTATGCAGGCGTATCAGCAGGAGTGAACTTCGCCTTCAAATTTATGGACATTACTATTGCAATGACGGAACGGCGCCGATAGTCCGCGTTTTAAACCTAGTGTTTTTGAAATTTGAAATCCGACGCCCAAGACAGACCCGTCTTGCATTATTCTGAATGAAGTTGTGACACGCCCTTTCTCGTTAATGAAAACGTAACTTACCTGGAGTAGAGTAAGACTGAGTTCGGCTGCTAGGTAAACCGGCGTAGATCCCTTGATTTCCGACTGTCAGTGAACTGTTCCAGGCTGCCGCAAACCTTTAAGCCGGTGGTAGGGCAAGGGGAGGAGTCAGGATCAATAAAAAGAAATGTTATGTCAATGGCTTTTAATTTTAATACTGACTGAACCTGTACATTTGGTTCAGCACACGGACTAACCATTGCGTGTGTCATTCGCAGCGAAAGTCGATGTATGATGTATGCTGTGTGCAGCCAATGTGAACCCTTTTGCGTGTTGCTGTCAACACGACCCGATAGCCGAAACAAAACTTTACTGTAGCCTAGCCTAGTGGGCAAATCTGAATGTGAAACTTTAAAGACCGATGAGCTGCATAGCTGTAAATCTTTCGAGAGGGCATTCAATCATTTATCAGTAGTCGGCTAAATCAGTTTACAGCTCGTTACACAATCTCCGAATTAAAAATGAACCGAGCTCACTCGTGTTCAGTTGTGTTCTGTGACTCCCCCCCCCTCATCAATTCAGCTGTCTCAGCAAATTACACAACGCAATTTGAATCATACCTGCACGTGTCTAGAAGCTCCCCGGTAGCCTAATCCTAGATATAGTTTATATTCGGATTTAAGACGCCATTTTGGGAAAGGCTTAAATTGCAGACAAAAGCCGCGTTTCCACTGCATGAACTTTACCCCGGAACTAGGAAACTTTTGAGGAACTCAGTGCGTTTCCAAAGATAGCCAGCGTCCCCTCTCTAATATCTTTGGTTTAGCTCGTGTCTCGGCGTGCAGACATTAGATGTGGGCTCAAATAGGGTACGGTAGTAGTAGATATGAGTTGTAGCCTGTAGCTTTCTTGGAATAAAAAAAATCCACGAATTTTCAAAAACATTTTAATTCACTGTGGAGTTTTTTTGTGCTTACCTGCAGGACCTTTGCGAGAAGTGAGATTGCATTGGCGTCCACAGTCGCGTTCCGTAGTATCTTAGAGCCATTACACATGCCATTCAACATGAGCGCCGACAACCCAGGACGAGAACGAAGCGTTGCTGTCCGAATGTTGATTTTTATACTCCAGTTCTGCTTCAATGTAGGCCCTGTATCTCCTGCATAACTCCTTGTGCCCTTTAAGTCGTTAAAATGTTTCAGATGCTTGCGAGGAATCTTATTACAGTTCACGTGAAGACTCGGGCTACAAACTGCAATAAAAGGTGGGAAAAAAGGACACGGAGTGAGGTCTAAATTAATCTTTGTGAGCAATATGAGAACTGGTTATCTGTGCGCAATAAAGCGATCCATCATTGCGCACAGATATTACAAAATACTGAAGGAATCTTGACTATTGAAGCCTGTAATCACTCATTACTTTGGTAATGGACTTTCAATAACCTCTTACCATGGGCGTGCGTTACCGAGTTCATGTGGTGTGAATTATAGGCTTCGTGCCCATTCGTTAATTGTCTCAGTGCTTGTGAACATGATTTTTACATGCTACGGTCCTCCCGTCATACATTTATTGTAGCCTGTCACATGACATTTGTGCTAGATCAGAATGATCAGTCTGTCCTTGGAAAAAAAGCACTCACGTTATTCTGTTCCCCCAACCCCCCTACCCTCCCCTTTTCCCCACTGACCTGAAATGAACATTCCCTCCAGGCAAGGGCACCATTTGAATAGATATAGAAATACACATAAATACACACCCCCCCCCCCCCCCCCCCCCCCCCGGCCCCATTTATACAAAACAGGCCAAACACTCCCCTCCCCAATAATACAGTATGACAATGAAAAAAGATAATTTCATGTAATAAAAATAGGTATTTCATGTTGTGATTGGGATTGAGCCAATCAATGTCTTAAAGTACTTTGTCTGAAGAATGCCCGAGAAATGATCGTTTCAGTGTTCTAAAAAAAAAAAAAAGAAAACACATTTTCTGGTGGGGCATGCCCGCCCTATGATTGCGGTTCTTGGGGTCTATGCACCCCCTCAATATCCGAACTAAATGCTCCTGGCTGCAGGTATGGAGATGAGTCGTGTGGCGACATCCACTTTCAGCTGCGTTGGCCAATTTTTCTAAACAATTCCAATGCTGTGAAAACCTCTACTCGTGGATCTTCTTTCTTCTCTTCACACTGCATTTATAAGGACTGAAAAGACATATCTTGGTGTAGCTGCTGACTGAGACAGGCATATTTGTAGCGTGAATTTAGACTGAGATTTTTCGTTGGGGAAAAATATGTTTTTCGCCCTGTGACGGTGTGGCTCAACAGGAAGTGCACGCTCCGTTTGCACACTGGCCCTGCTGCATTCCAAATAAGCCGTTCTAATGAGGAAACCGGTCGCAGGAGGTCCACTGCATCGACCCCCCCGACCCCCACCCCCCCCCCCCCCCCCCCTTGTGCACTCAAGTTTGCTGTTTGCATTCTCTGCCTTCCACGGAGGGGAAGCCACGACAACACAACAAAAAAACTTCAGAGTTCATTTTGTTACATCACCTCTGGTGATTTCAACGGCTGATGCTTTTTTCATATTTCGCGACAAAAACAAGCGTGCGAAAAAGTAAAAGGAAAAAAAAAAAAAAACAAGGAAACGGGAACTCTCAGAATGTTTTTAATAGCTTGGTTATAAACGGGAGCGTGAGGGGAGATATCCTATCCTGTCGTGAGTACAACAATCCACAGAACAAATAAATACATAGCATACAGTGCATATACCGCGTCAGATATGTGACGTCATATTTATTAAATTAAAACAGTGCACATGTATAAAAAACATTAAAAGCAAAAACAAACAAACAAAAAAATACATGTGATCTAAAATGACAAAAAAATATGGTTTCAATTATTTACAAAAAACAAATGTGAAAGGAAATGGCAGACAGTGATGCCACACAGACTGCATTCCACTGTTGCAGTCACTGATAGGATCTGCTTTATGCAGTGCATTGGTACCCCTGTATAAAAGTACACTTATACGTGAAGCTGTGCTACATGCATTTAAAGTTAAGACACTTTTTAATGTCCCATTGAGAATAAATACATAGTTATCACCTGATCATCGTCTGAGTATTTCAAAGCAATTGCCTGCTATAGGTTATGACCCCATTACATCAGTCTTGAGATTCCCATATCAATAATATAATTCTAAATGCCGGTTCAGTCTAATGAAGCAGTAGTCATATTTTTTTTTTATAGACTTGAGTCGACTCTATTAAAGACAGGAAAAAAAAAAAAAAAAAAAAACCCGTTCCTACTAAGGCAAAAACACTGCTCCTTTTCACATTTAGATTAGTAAATTAAATTTTACTTTAAAGTGAACTTTAAGCACAAATTAATTTGGTGGGACGACTGTGCCACAGCTGTGTAAACCTGGATGTGCATTCTGAGGGAACAGATACGTTTGGGCAGTACTTAGCTAGGATACACAACGGTGGTTTTGATACGCTTACATAAGGTGAAAATAGCCTCCCGTTGTGGATATTTTACCGAAGTCTCGATGTGATTTACACTGTATTCAAAGCGGCAGCCTCGTTATTCCTTCCCTTTTGTAAAAATTAGCCGAGGTGGTGTCCTTTTAAACTATTTTACGATGTCATTAAAACAGTCCACAGCTAGGGGACCTGTGTACTTTTATGTTTCTAAAACTAACACAACACGAATATCCCAAACAGCTGCCACCACGGTCGTCTTCCGTTGGAACGAACAACGCTGCTATCTTTTCCCTTGCAACATTTAGTAGGCTGACCGCGACCTTTCTTTGACCTGGGAGTCCAGTCCACAGCTAGGGGACTTGTGTACTTTTATGTTTCTAAAACTAACACAACACGAATATCCCAAACAGCCGCCACCACGGTCGTCTTCCGTTGGAACGAACAACGCTGCTATCTTTTCCCTTGCAACATTTAGCAGGCTGACCGTGACCTTCGTTTGACCCC
This sequence comes from Anguilla anguilla, assembly GCF_013347855.1. Lineage (NCBI taxonomy): Eukaryota > Metazoa > Chordata > Actinopteri > Anguilliformes > Anguillidae > Anguilla > Anguilla anguilla. The sequence goes on along the minus strand of NC_049215.1, from coordinate 31,875,403 downwards.
GGGAGTCCAGTACTGCGTGTGGCCGTTTCTGAGCAGCGCGTGTTCCTGCTTGAAAGCAAGCCCCTGTAGAAGTATCCCGTGGCAACGGTGTAGTCAGTGTGTCCTGAATGCTAAACGAGCTCAGAAACAGAGCGCAATCGGAGCAGTTTCACATTGGCTTTATTTTGGGGGGCTCTATTCCCTTCCAGACAAATAAGAATGAAATGAGGGGTCACACGGCCTGCCGCTTCTCAAACGGGGGTTACTGCGGCTCCACTGAGGGCTGTGTACTAAACGCAGGCTTGCCTACGTGGCTGCAGGCTGACGAGGATATGCGGATTTACGCAAGACGCTCTTATCCCAGTTTGGGGTCTGATACTCAGGACCGTATGGATTTTTGTATGATATGAGACTGGATTGCGATGGCCTTCTAAGTCTCACCCGCAACCGCGCTGGGTATTTTGGAAAGACAACATACTCACAATATGTTCCAAGCCTGATAGATCCCTTCCCCTCCCCCCCCCCTTGCTCTTTCTATGTAAAATAAAAACATGCGCACGTATCCATTGTACAGTGTCACCTGAATTGCATTTGTATATGATCAGAATGTGTTTGAACCTGTGTGCAGACTGCTATCAATTTGGGTGTACTTCACAGGTTTTTTTTTTGCCAGAGATGAAATATTTGGACACATTTGGGGGGGGGGGGTGCAGTGTACTCTGGGTAGGATTTACCAGTGTGCTTACAGCTCAGGTTAACGAGCAGCAGGGTGAGCCAATGGGACGAATGGAGGGCTAACCCACCTGAGCACCTTCCTGTTTCTGGCAGTCCTCTGGACTCTGCAAAGGGCCACAAACAGGATGTTGGCGTCGTCCAGAGCGACAGATGCTGGAAGAGACCCGATTGGTCGGCCGGCCTTTAGAATGGAAGTTGCAGCCGTTTGGTTCCAGAAGCTGCCGGATCCTGCGGTGGCTCTGATAGGCTAAACCAGTAGCAGCAGCAGTGCATGATGGGGGGGAAAAATAGGGCATAAGAGGTGTGCTGTGACCCAAGAGTACAGCAATTTGGCCAGGGCACACTGAACCCAACGGGCTGGGACCCACTCAGCCAATTCGCCCTTATTCTTCAGGAGCTGAACATTTCAACTGGCACAAGGCCATGGCGCTACCTCCAGCTCAGCAAGCCAAGGGGGACGTGTTTTTTTAATTAAAAAAATTTTTTTTTGGAGAAATGATCTCTGAAAACCAAAAAAATGCAAATATGCAGTCTGTGTTGAGAGACAATTCTGGCATCTGGGAGTCACACCCATTTGTGTGCCTCTTTCCCTCCTCCACTGCACCAGTAGGGTTAGTTGTCCAGCTCAGAGCAGGACGTACAACAGTGACTGTGTGATACCTGCCATCGATGCACATGAGTCTGGGCAAACGTTTGACAGTTGCTCCTCTGTGCCTGTGCGTGAGAGAGAAGCAAGCTCTATCTACAGTTAAGTAGTGACGATGGGGGGGGGGGGGAATCTGAAGCAGATATTCCTTTGGTTTGAACTAATGTTACTGGCGTGTTTGTATTTCATATATATATATATATATATATATATATATATATATATATATATATATACACATTTCAAGAGTCTGCATGGATGTTAGAATTAAGGATGCATATCTATCACAGAACCTGTCACTTCTATCATACTAAGGGTGCTTTTGCACTGGGGCATTTTGTTTCCTTTTATCGTGTTGTTTTTTTCTTTTTTCTTTTTTCTTTTTTCCCCTCCTGCCACTATTGGTTGGGTCCGGAGGCCGACTGTCCAATCAGGTCTCCACTTTGCCGAAAGTCCCTTCTGGGGGCCTGTAATGTCTGGGGAAGGCCTTCAGCTGCAGGGAGTTGAAAGCGTACTTGCGACATCCCACGTTCTTCATGGTGTTCTCCCGCCGACAGCCCTCGCTGGAGGCGGCCAGGCAAGCGGGGCAGCAGGGACACGGAGGGCGTGACCACGAAAAAAGCAAACGGGACAGAGCAAAAACAGCCGTTGTTAAAAGACAATAAATACCCAAAAACCATAGAACTCTTAGCCGTGCGATTGTGCTTCATGTTTGACAGACAAGGGAGTACAGGAGAGTGGGGGTTAGTCTCTAGCCATGCATTTACATATCTTCCCAGCATGCATCAGGCACGGCGCCACAATGGACCTCAGCTTGCCCGTGGAATCACAACGACACTGACCCGTACCCCAGACGACCTCAATCTGAGCCTTTAAGGGAACGTACCACCTCGTTATTACCGTCCTGATAGCGTACATTGTGGGAGGCAGATTTTTTAAAATAAATCCACCGCAAACCAAAAACTTCTGCACATGATATGAACGCTCAGAAAACCTAGCTTGACGAGACGCGTTCCAAATGACTCCTGATAATGCACGTGCCAGCACCGTTTCTCACGCCTGCTTGAAATTGTGGAGCCCTCTACATTAGAATACACCGGCAAGAGTTAAATAACACAGTCCCAACAGTCCCGCGCTCTGACGGACGTATTCAGCTCCTGACGAATACGAAAATCACATCACATGCACAGTCGCCGCTCGCGCTCTTGCCCGCCTTAGCAATCGTCCCCCCCCTCGTCCCCCCCTTTTAGAATTCTGGACGGGCAGCGACGGGGACGCCTACCTGCGCATGCAGTCGAGGGCCTGGGAGAAGACCTGGGGGGCCATGCCGTGCTCGTGCTGCAGGATCAGGCTCTGCTCCAGCGTGACCGACATGGCTGTGCGGTCCTTGGCGCTCTTGCAGCTGGTGAACCGCACCCCGTTCAGCCGCCGGCAGACCTGAAGACCCAGAGAGAGAGAGAGAGAGAGAGAGAGAGAGAGACCACGGTTTGGACCAATCGGCAAGCCGGGTGTTTACGTGACATCACAGCAGCGACCTGATGCGACCTACGTGTCTCCCAGTGACCTTAAATTGACATTTTACATTACATCACAGGCATTTGGCAGACGCTCTTATCCAGAGCGACGTACAACAAAGTGTATAACCATAACCAGGAACAAGTGTGTCGAAACCCCTAGAGAGAAGTACCGGTCCAAGTACAGGGAACAACCGCATAGTTCAACTTGGACCCTGGTGGTTAAACTGATTAACACTAACAACGAGAACGGCAACAACGCAATCTATGGAACAAATACAAGCAGTAGTTAAGACAGTTAATGCACCTGAGTCACCTAAGGCACCTTTAGTGCAGCTAAAAAAATAAGAACATGTCATGTAAAACAGGCACCCTGGTTGGTACAAACATCACGTCAGTGTTGGGTAACCTGTAACCCCTGAGCAGTTGGTTCATGCCCTATTTACTTTAAGAGAACGTGCGTATATATTTGAATGCCAAATAGCCTACAGAAACCGCCATCAAAAACAGAGGCGGCTTGCACATTTTAGTCTTCTTCAGACTTAAATGTGTCAAATTATTGAGCCTTGATAGCTTGAATTTGTAATTTTAGTGTAAAATGATGGTGTATATAGCTTCGATTGGCATATAATTTTATTTTGAGTTAACAGCCTTTACATTCATTACTTATGTTTCCTAAACTGTACACTGCTCATAGGGACACAGGCACACTGTCTATAGCAGGATTCATGGCATTTAAATTTCCCTTCACGCTGATCAGGTAATATCCAGCCTGCTTCCTCTTTGGACTCCCCAGTGAGGGGATCTAAAGTGGCCCAGGTGTGCAGTCCCGTACAGGGAGAGGGGGCGGGATTCGCCCTCACCTCCGCGGCCTGCCACAGGATGTCCACGTTCTTGTTCTTGCGGGCGTGGACGTTCTGCCCCAGGAACTTGAGCAGCTCTGGCAGGCAGGTCTGACTGCGGGACCCGGGGAGGCCTGGGGAGGAAGGAGAGACACACAGCGTTCAGTCGCTTATTTTATACATCCTCTTCTTCTCTTCAGTTCTCGTGGGACCAGAGCATCGATTGAGGTCCACCATTTTTAAGGATGTTCAAATCCGTTCGATGCTCCTTGGAGGAGCGAGGAGGCACCTGGAGGACGCTTCAGTGAGGATGCACAAGCGCAGCCTTTGTAGAATATTTTTTTGCAACGTGTGACGCATAAATGATCCACCTGTGGATTCACCTCTCCACATTTGCCACGCCTGTTGACGTCACTTCCAACCGACGCTTCACTAAGCAAAGGCATTCCATGCTGCAAGGGCATTCCTAATACTTGTTGCCTCAATTTCTCCATCCTCCTATCTCATCCTTGCAAATGGCACAAAAATATTGGGAATGCATACATTTGGTTGTTTGTGGAGAACTGAGGAAAAGTATCATGACTCATTGCATAAAGACAGGGCTGAACTTTAAGGTTAGGAACAGGAGGCATCTTTATGGAGCCGGACGCAGACTGAAGACAGACTAAACTGGGTGATGCTGTTTAGTGCTCATTTTCAGCCGCGTGCTAAGAAGCCCAGCACCGGTCCCTCGGGCTGAGATCAGCGCGCTGTTCCCAGACAGGTTTCCAGCCAAATAAAATGAAAATTGGAGCGCGACTCACAGTCTTCGGGCAGGACTTCTTTGAACTGCTCGAAGTACGAGTTCAGCCGAGCCAAGCTCTCCATGTTTACAACCTCCTGCAGTGACGTGTCTCCAAACCTTCAACGGAAAAGAAAAACAAAGATTAAACACAACATAGGCAGGCTACGAGGGTGAAGTCAATAATTACATTTGCTGGGATATGGTTACTGCACCCCCAATATTAAGGACAATGCAATCTATACTTCTGTCAATGTAACATTATACTATACACATTATATCGCCCTAAATAATTTCAAAGTGATGGTAGGACAGGCGGTTAAAATATTTCCTTCCTCACATGCATCCAAAAATACTGACGTAAGGCGGCCTACGTTTTGAAAGCACCCAAATCTACCTGTGTGTCAACAAGACATTGGTCAAATCTGATTGGCTGAGTGTCATTCTGAAACCCAAATTCAGCAGCTCAAGTGCACTGATGAAAGACAAGGCCTGTTAATGCAGCAGGAAAGCACGTTTTATTAAAGTTTAGTTGTTGCTGCCACTGGTCAGTGCGTTTAAAGCCTGTTCTCATGTGTTGCAAAACCGCTCACATTAGCTGCTGCATTTATCAGAAAATTACGACCTACGGCAGTGTTAACTCGACTCTGGTTGCCCGATAAATAGTTTTGTTTCTGTGATTATCTGCTGAATTGAAGTTGTAGTCGCGTTCTGTGCATCTCGTATTTCCTAATGGAGTTGTGGCATGTTTGAGTTAAAAATACGCTTGAGCCTGGGCTAATCTATTTTAGTTTGTTTTAGCCAGGCTGGCAAATTGAAATCTCAGATCGTCTGTTCTTCCGACGCCCTATCTGCATTTTAATGGGCTGGCTATCTTCAGCCTGTCGTGAGTTGTCTGTGGTAAGTGTGTGCTATCGTTTAGATTCAAATGAGGATCAGCAGCACGCGATTTCAGCAATTTTTCACAGCTGAAAACCGTTTTTTTTTTTTTTTTTTTCTTTTCACACCCTGGCGTGAAGGGTGCTACTTTCCTTGAGCACAGCGACTCTCTCTGGGACAGAGAGATACGGATCAGAGGCGGAACCTTGGTGTTAAGATTTGTGGGGGTGGGGAGAGCGGGGGTGGACACTTCGCTTTCCTGTGCAGTTTGTGGGGGCAACATAGCTCAGGAGGTAAGACCGATTGTCTGGCAGTCGGAGGGTTGCCGGTTCAAACCCCGCCCTGGGCGTGTCAAAGTGTCCTTGAGCAAGACACCTAACCCCTAACTGCTCTGGCGAACGAGAGGCATCAATTGTAAAGCGCTTTGGATAAAAGCGCTATATAAATGCAGTCCATTTACCATTTGTGAGCTGTGGGGAGTGAAACTAGCACGGGCTCTGCAGCAGCATACACTCTGAAGCCCTAAAGTAAATGAAGTGACCACAAGATGGTGTTCGATGCAAGATAGTCAACTCGACCGCTCTCCGATCGCTCGTACTTCTCGGCCAGCGTCTGCTGCTCGTTGATGCCGACGCTGAACAGCACGGGCTGCACGCGCAGCAGCATGCCGTTCTGGATCTCCCGCGGCAACGCGTCGAACATGTTGCCGGGCAACGGGACGCGCACGTTGAAGCCGTCCCGGTTGCCGGTGATGACGGGCAGCATGTCGGGGGCGGAGCTAGAGGTGGCCTGTGTCACTTTGAAGGTCACGTTCCTCAGGTCCATGACACCCACGCTCATGTCCTCCAGCATGGACAGCTCCTCTCCTGCAGGGCACACAATCATGAGTACACACATACACGTGCACACACACCCACACACAGCAATGAGTACACACACACAGCCATGAGTACGGACATACACTCACTCACCAATGAGTAAACGCACACAGCCATGAGAACGCATGCACACACGCACACACACACACACACACCAATGAGTACACGCGTACAGACATACACACACAGCGATGTGTACCCACACTTACAAGCACACACACACAAACACAGCAATGAGTACACACACCCACACAAACACACACAATGTGTACACACACACACAGCTCCACTAATGTCTCTGGGCAGCAGTGGGTGTTTACCGTAGGTGCTCAGCAGACTCTCAAACTGTGCCAGAAGGCCGATGGTATAGAGCTGTCTCAGAAATCCGTTGTCATGGAGACAGTTCCTCAGTTTGATGGTGAAACCACAGATCAGAGCTGTCAGCTGAGGGATACCAAAAGCATCACTTATTTTTACATATCACTGTGACAACACCTAACTCATCACTATAACAACACCACAATCATCACTATAACAACACCTCACTCATCACTATGACTACACCTCACTCATCACTATAACACCACACTCATCACTATAACACATCACTATGACACATCACTAATCACTAACACATCACTCACCTGTACTCATCACTATAACACAATCACTAACACATCACTCACTTGTACTCATCACTATAATAATAACACAATAACACAATCACTATAACACATCACTATAACCCATATTCACTTCAACACATCACTATAACCCATATTCACTTCAACACATCACTATAACCCATATTCACTATAACACATCACTATAACCCATATTCACTGTAACACATCACTATAACCCATATTCACTGTAACACATCACTATAACCCATATTCACTTCAACACATCACTATAACCCATATTCACTTCAACACATCACTATAACCCATATTCACTGTAACATCACTATAACCCATATTCACTGTAACACATCACTATAACCCATATTCACTGTAACACATCACTATAACCCATATTCACTTCAACACATCACTATAACCCATATTCACTGTAACACATCACTATAACCCATATTCACTGTAACATCACTATAACCCATATTCACTGTAACATCACTATAACCCATATTCACTGTAACATCACTATAACCCATATTCACTGTAACACATCACTATAACCCATATTCACTGTAACACATCACTATAACCCATATTCACTTCAACACATCACTATAACCCATATTCACTGTAACACATCACTATAACCCATATTCACTGTAACACATCACTATAACCCATATTCACTGTAACATCACTATAACCCATATTCACTGTAACACATCACTATAACCCATATTCACTGTAACACATCACTATAACCCATATTCACTTCAACACATCACTATAACCCATATTCACTGTAACATCACTATAACCCATATTCACTGTAACATCACTATAACCCATATTCACTGTAACATCACTATAACCCATATTCACTGTAACATCACTATAACCCATATTCACTGTAACACATCACTATAACCCATATTCACTGTAACACATCACTATAACCCATATTCACTGTAACACATCACTATAACCCATATTCACTTCAACACATCACTATAACCCATATTCACTTCAACACATCACTATAACCCATATTCACTTCAACACATCACTATAACCCATATTCACTGTAACACATCACTATAACCCATATTCACTGTAACACATCACTATAACCCATATTCACTTCAACACATCACTATAACCCATATTCACTGTAACACATCACTATAACCCATATTCACTGTAACACATCACTATAACCCATATTCACTGTAACACATCACTATAACCCATATTCACTGTAACACATCACTATAACCCATATTCACTATAACACATCACTAACGACACACACCTTCGCTCATGACGCTAGCGTGTGAGGCGCGAGTGCGGTGCGGTGCGTTGCGTGTGCGGTGCGTTGCGTGTGCGGTCGGTCGGCGTACTGACCGTCTGGCAGAAGACCACGTCTCGGCGGTACTGCAGGGTGAGGTACATGGCGATGGTGGGGGCGCTGTCCTGCATGAGCAGGAACACCATGGACTTCTTGGCCTTGTCACTCATCATGGCCACACACTCGGTGAGCGTGGTGAGCAGCGGGTACAGAGCCTCACTCCACTCACCTGCAGGAGAGCGCAGGGGTTACACACTCACCTACACACACACACATACACACACGCACGCACTACACACACACACTCACCAACACACACTGACACAACAAACACACATATATACACACACTCACCAACACACACACTACACACACACTCACCAACACACACTGACACAACAAACACACACATACACACACTCACCAACACACACACACTCACCAACACACACACACACACACACACACACACGCACTACACACATATATATATATACACACACACACACCAACACAGCACGCACACAACCACACGCTCTAACACACTGACACGACAAACACACACACACACACGCACGCACTATACACACACACACACACTACACACCAACACAGCACGCACACACACACACTACATACACTGACATGACAAACACACGCGCATACACACACACACTACACACACATACACGCACACCCTGTAACGCACTCAGATGTGAACCATCGTCCATGCTACAATCAAGAAACGGCACTTCAGTGACTCCACAAAAATAGCCCCCTTAACTGGGGCACAACCGCTACTCTCATATTAACTGAGCTGATCTGTTAAATATAATCACACACCAGAGCTGAGCAGGAGGGCAGATAGTAAATACAAACATTACTGAGAGGGCGACTGAGCCAGAGGCAGCCAGCGCTGCAGCCTGCTGGGGGGGGGGGGTGGATTAGCCAAAGTTAGAGAAGCACTGCTGTAGCTGCGAAGGGGGCAGGGATAGGGGAGGGGCGGAGCTATTACAGGGGAGGGGACGGGGGAGAGGCGGAGCTATTACAGAGGAGGGGGTGGGGACAGGGGAGGGGCGGAGCTATTACAGAGGAGGGGGTGGGGACAGGGGAGGGGCGGGGCTATTAAAGGGGAGGGGCGGGGCTGAAACAGGGCGGATGCACAGAGCTCTTACCTGGGGAGACATCCTCGGCACTGGCGCTGTCATCTAGACAAGGGGGGGAGGTGCAACATGCAGAGTTAGGAAGCAGCCAATGGCTGCCACAGCAAGCGCACACACCATCAGAGCACAGAGCGCGCGCACACACAGACACACACACACCATCAGAACACAGAGAGCGCGCACACACACACACACACACACCATCAGAGCACACTCACGCACACACACAGACACACACACACCATCAGAACACAGAGCGCGCACACACACAGACACACACACACCATCAGAACACAGAGCGCGCACACACACAGACACACACACACCATCAGAACACAGAGCGCGCACACACACAGACACACACACACCATCAGAGCACAGAGTGCACACACACACGCACACACCATCAGAGCAGAGCGCACACGCACATGCACACCATCAGAATACCGAGCACACGCATATACACACACACGCACACTATCAGAGCAGAGCGCGCGCACACACACACACACACACCATCAGAGCAGAGCGCGCGCGCACACACACACACACACACACACCATCAGAGCACACTCATGCACACACACAATCTGAGCACAGAGCGCACGCACACGCGCACACAGTGGCAGGGCCTAATGGGAGCGCAGTGTAACAGTTAAACCACTAGGTGGCCCAGCAGTAGGGGGGAGCAGAGCTGTAAAACACTGCAAAGCCACAGTAAGAGCTGCAGGCCTTGGACAGAACTTGCACAAGCACTGATAAAGAAACATTTAAAATGCTGAAAACAAAATGGCAATAACACCCATTTTCAGAGTCAGTTGCTATGCATAACCTGAAACGTCTCGGAAAAACACTGTTTTATCGATTCGCCTATTCTAAACACATGCATACTTTTATAAAAAATACAGCTCTCTAAATACATTTCTCTAGAACATTGTTATCTCAGCATATGTAATCCACGATGTGTGTGGTGGGACTGTAAAAGATTTACTACACAGGAAAAGCACTGCAGGAAACCACCACCGACAGAGAGGTGCCCGGACACATGCAGACCAAAAGGGGAGGAGGGGAAAAATGAGAGAAGGGATAAACATGCACGTTTTAAAGGATGAGTGTGGGGGACCAGCTACCCAGAGTTCAGCAGGGAACAGAGAGCTGATGTTAAAGCTCTACGGCTTTCGCCTCAGGTCGTGCTCTGAGTCTGACAGGCAGGGGGCGTGGTCCCACCCCTGAAAGGTTCCGGAGGAAGTGCCTTTCGTTCTGACTAAACCCGAGGGGGACATGCCACTTCATTGTTCAACCGTGCCCAAATATTACATTACATTACAGGCATTTAGCAGACGCTCTTATCCAGAGCGACTTACACAACATTTATATAGTATTTTACATTGTATCCATTTATACAGCTGGATATATACTGAAGCAATTCCGGTTAAGTACCTTGCTCAAGGGTACAACGGCAGTGTCCTTACCTGGGAATCGAACCTGCAACCTTTCGGTTACAAGCCCAGTTCCTTACCCACTGTGCTACACTACACAGTTCACGGGTAACATAATGGAGCGTGTTTTCAGTTGTGAAACGCTTCAGCGATGAGATCAGCCTCCCTGTGATATTTTCTGAGCGAGGGTCACAAGCGAGTTTCACCTTCTCGGCTACATTAGTTTCAGTTTCAGACCCTCTCATCTCAGATGGCTGAGCGCACTCTCTTTTTTTTTTAAGTAACATTTGGCACAAAGACTCATTTTTATCTCTGAATGTATAAATAAAATGAAAGGCTTGTTTTCCTGACATATTTCTGAAGTTGAGTAACCGCTTATTTGATATAAACTGGAAACATTAACTAATGTTTTTTTTTTTCCTGTCTGTGCAAGCGTATCGTGTGCTATCGCTGATGAAACGGTACAACTCGTCTTTGGTTTCAGTTTAGAATCCTGAACCGGTGAAACAAATATCTTGAAATACACTTCTTTCTGCAGACGACTGAAACTAGCCTTCCTGAACCACACAAAATGGGGAAATGGAGAAAAGTGAGCAAAGAAAGTGTGAATTAAAAAAAAAAGAAAAAGGAAATGAAAACCTACAGGAGTTTCTGTGAGACGTGTGCTGGCATGCAGGGGTCGGGGCAGGCAGGGAGGTTGATGGCGATGACGATGATGATGGTGATGAAGGAAATAGTGAGGATGGTCGCGGCGGAGGTGGGGTGGTCGGGGCGGGCTCGTCCATGCTCTCCGGGTTGATCCAGAAGGCGCGGGTCCTCCGGTTACCTTTCTTGCTGGCGCCGCCCTGCTGGTCGGTGAGGAAGACGTCCTCGCTGCTGTCGCTGTGGAGACGGTCCCGCTGCAGCAGCTTGTCCACGCGCTGCACGATGCACTCCAGGCTCTTATCCACGTTCAGCCACACCTTCTCCTGAGGCATCATGGGAGAGGAGCATCAGCACATGTGTACACACACGCGCACACACACACGCACACACACACACACACACCCAGACACACACGCACGCACACACACACACACTCTAACACACTCACATCAGACCCTGAGAGTGCCGTCACCTCCTCACTCAACCCGACCCCGGCAGTCTTACCCACTCCTCCTCCTGCCAGGGGAGGTGCAGGGAGGCGCGGCGGGTCTTACCCACTCCTCCTCCTGCCAGGGGAGGTGCAGGGAGGCGCGGCGGGTCTTACCCACTCCTCCTCCTGCCAGGGGAGGTGCAGGGAGGCGCGGCGGGTCTCACCCACTCCTCCTCCTGCCAGGGGAGGTGCAGGGAGGCGCGGCGGGTCTCACCCACTCCTCCTCCTGCCAGGGGAGGTGCAGGGAGGCGCGGCGGGTCTCACCCACTCCTCCTCCTGCCGGGGGAGGTGCAGGGAGGCGCGGCGGGTCTCACCCACTCCTCCTCCTGCCGGGGGAGGTGCAGGGAGGCGCGGCGGGTCTTACCCACTCCTCCTCCTGCCGGGGGAGGCGCAGGGAGGCGCGGCGGGTCTTACCCACTCCTCCTCCTGCCGGGGGAGGCGCAGGGAGGCGCGGCGGGTCTTACCCACTCCTCCTCCTGCCGGGGGAGGCGCAGGGAGGCGCGGCGGGTCTTACCCACTCCTCCTCCTGCCAGGGGAGGTGCAGGGAGGCGCGGCGGGTCTTACCCACTCCTCCTCCTGCCAGGGGAGGTGCAGGGAGGCGCGGCGGGTCTTACCCACTCCTCCTCCTGCCAGGGGAGGTGCAGGGAGGCGCGGCGGGTCTTACCCACTCCTCCTCCTGCCAGGGGAGGTGCAGGGAGGCGCGGCGGGTCTTACCCACTCCTCCTCCTGCCAGGGGAGGTGCAGGGAGGCGCGGCGGGTCTTACCCACTCCTCCTCCTGCCAGGGGAGGTGCAGGGAGGCGCGGCTGTTGCGGCCGGCCCACTTGGCGAGCAGCGTGTCCTGGTCGTTGCGCAGGACCACCTGGTCGGCCTCGGGGGCGCACGGCGACGCCCTGGAGGCCACGTATTCGGGCCGGGCGGCGCCCAGCGCCTGGATGGCCGACACCAGCAGCTTGCAGTCGCACACCATCACCAGCTGCCGCGTCTGCAGCACAGCACAACACACACAGGGCACGGCCCCTGAGAGAGCGTCACAGCGCCCCCTGGTGGGGGAGTGGGCTTCCTACAGCAGTGAGCGCTTACCAACCTCCCACATCGAATGAACCACCTGTCCCGTCCCTCCACCTCCTGCCTAACCCTTAACCTCTCCAGTCCTTCACCTCCTGCCCCACCTCCACCCCAGCATATTACAGGGAAGTTTGAAGAGGTATCGGTTACTAAGATAAGCAGATTAGAAAGTCCTGCTGCCAGCACTACACCCACGTACAAAAGTACAAAAAGAGAAGAAAGTAACAAAGATTTGCTCGAGTACATTTTTCGTTCTGAGAGAGTGCAAAGCACTGGGACTTTCCAGGCTAGCGCACAGCACAGCTAGCGCTTAGCATGTGCGCTGATTCTGCGTCTGCGTTATCACCAGCACTCCTTCCGCGATCTTTGCTTAACTACAACAGGCAACGGCAGGAAATCGGGGGCGTCTTGTGCTATTTTACAGTACAGATACCTTTCACACACTCTTCTACTTGGCCACACACCTCTTTTAATTTTGACAAGATGCATCAAATGAAAATGTTTCGGCTTTAACAGTGGTACCGTAGAACTTCCGATTCGGTCACGTCAGACTGAGTAATTGTCTGGTCTACAGCAGCGATACTCTCACCTGGCCCTGGAGGCCAGTAGCACTGCCAGCTTTCTTTACTACCTGATAGTTAATTGGTTGATTAATGCCACTGATTGGCCAGAGATTTAACTCACCAGATTTGAATCAGTCTTGATTTAGAGTGGAAACCAGCAGCACTACTGGCCTCAAGGGCCAGATCTGAGCACCCCTGGTCTACAGAATACGTAGCTTATCTAAGTGGAGCCAGAAGTGGGCTCAGTGTTTCTGGAAAAGGCCAGCAAGTGTCCCCTTCTCGTACCCCAGGGGTACGGCCCCCGCCCCGCTCCTCACCTTCTCGTCCCCCAGGGGTACGGCCCCGCCCTGCCCCGCCCCTCACCTTCTCGAACCCCAGGGGTACGGCCCCCGCCCCGCCCCGCCCCTCACCTTCTCGAACCCCAGGGGTACGGCCCCGCCCTGCCCCTCACCTTCTCGAACCCCAGGGGTACGGCCCCCGCCCCGCCCCGCCCCGCCCCTCACCTTCTCGTACCCCAGGGGTACGGCCCCGCCCCGCCCCGCCCCTCACCTTCTCGAACCCCAGGGGTACGGCCCCGCCCCGCCCCTCACCTTCTCGAACCCCAGGGGTACGGCCCCCGCCCCGCCCCTCACCTTCTCAAACCCCAGGGGTACGGCCCCCGCCCCGCCCCTCACCTTCTCAAACCCCAGGGGTACGGCCCCCGCCCCGCCCCTCACCTTCTCGTACCCCAGGGGTACGGCCCCCGCCCCGCCCCGCCCCGCCCCTCACCTTCTCGAACCCCAGGGGTACGGCCCCCGCCCCGCCCCGCCCCTCACCTTCTCGAACCCCAGGGGTACGGCCCCCGCCCCGCCCCTCACCTTCTCGAACCCCAGGGGTACGGCCCCCGCCCCGCCCCGCCCCTCACCTTCTCGAACCCCAGGGGTACGGCCCCCGCCCCGCCCCGCCCCTCACCTTCTCGAACACCAGGGGTACGGCCCCCGCCCCGCCCCTCAACTTCTCGTACCCCAGGGGTACGGCCCCCGTCCTGCCCCGCCCCGCCCCGCCCCTCACCTTCTCGTACCCCAGGGGTACGGCCCCGCCCCGCCCCTCACCTTCTCGAACCCCAGGGGTACGGCCCCCGCCCCGCCCCGCCCCTCACCTTCTCGTACCCCAGGGGTACGGCCCCCGCCCCGCCCCGCCCCGCCCCTCACCTTCTCGTACCCCAGGGGTACGGCCCCCGCCCCGCCCCGCCCCGCCCCGTCCCTCACCTTCTCGTACCCCAGGGGTACGGCCCCCGCCCCGCCCCGCACCTTCTCGAACCCCAGGGGTACGGCCCCCGCCCCGCCCCGCCCCTCACCTTCTCGGTCAGGATGGCGAGGGTCCTCTCCAGGCCGTTGGCAGACCGCTCCTTGGCGGCGCGGGACAGCCGCTCGGCGTAGTAGCTGACCTGCGTCTTCAGCGTGTTGATGTGCGCGATGATCTCTTTGGCGCGGACGATGTCCTGAGGGACGTAGACGATGGACTGGGAGCTGGAGACCGCGCTGCTACAGTTCGGAGGGGGGGGGGGGGGGGCGGGGGAGTGAGGGGGTGGGGGTTAGCAAGGGAGGCACCCGGACACACTTGGGTAAAAAATACTCTATTTGAAACTCTTTATCCCTTCAGTGATAATTACATTGTTACTTGGAATATTTTTCTTTACCAGATCTCGGGTATCTGGAAGTAAGTTCAAATTTTATCAGCCTCTAAAGATTTCAGGTTCTTCAAATCTGTACCTGACCCAAGACTGGGACATGCGAGCAGACGCTGGGGGCCACACACTCTGAATACCACACTGAGTACCACACACCCTGGGTACCACACAGTAGAGTTTGAGGTGGGGTGCTGCATTCAGGGCCTTGTTATTATGAAATTAATTTAAAAATGTATGTATGTATGTATCCATCTGTGGAGGGTTTATTTGTCACCATCACCCTCTGACACGGAGAGAGAACATGAAGCACACCCTCCATGCCACTCCCCTCTCTCCCTCTCTCTTTTTTTTACTGGCAGAAACCCTTGTTCCCTGGGCAACGCGCTGGCCAATGGTGTGTGGCCTGTAGGTGTCGTGCTGAGGCCTACGGCCTGGTGTTTAGTCTGCAGTCCAGGTCCAGACAGGAGAGTCACAGTCAGGCCAAGTGCTGTGGCTGCAGACACCACTCAGGCATCAAAACCTTTTCATCACGTGCAGATAAAATGGGCCATGGGTTATCCCTGGCGCTGAAATGGCTTCGCTAGAAAACCAGCCAGCGCTACGCTCATTAGTGAGACTGAGGGGAGTCCAGCAGTGACATCACTATCATATGAGCCCGTACCAAACCGCACCCCCCCAAACCCCACCTCACCCTCAACACTCACCTTCACAAAGACCAGGGAGAAATCTCCCCCCCCCCAACCCCAATATTCACCCTCACAAAGACCAGGGAGAAATCCACACACAGAGCACACGGTCTTGGTCAGCATGCAGTTGAGCTGTAGAGTTTTCCCATGGTGCACTGGGGCAAAGTCGGACAGAACTGCACTGAGGTTAACCAGACCGGCCCGGCTGCCGTGCAGATCTCTCCCGCTCCTCTGATCATGGTGATGCCTGCTGCTGTCTGCCCAGACTACACTCGGACAGTGACCGAGGCCTGCTGAGGTCACGGGGTCAGAGGTCACGGCTACAGCTCGTATTTATGAGGGTCGTGTGTCTGGAGTCTGACTTGGTGTATCAGGTGTGAGCTCTGAACATGTCTGTCACTTTTGCTGGTAATTGCTGATTTTGGAGAGTGAGGAAAAGCCAAAGTGAAGCAAAGATAAAGGATGAGATTCAGAAAGGGGAGAGAACGGGGCGTAGAGAGGGGAAATAAGCTGCAGACAGAGGGGAGGGGTCCCTGTCTGATCTCTGGCAGACAGGTTTCGGTTTCAGGTTGAATGTCCAAGGTTCCCTCAACAATACTGCTAAAGGTCTGCTTCATGCATGATATCCAGCTGCTACTAAATGCTTAAAAATACTGCTGAAGTTCTGCTACACACAAGGCATCCAGACCCTACTAAACGCTCAATAATACTGCTGAAGTTCTGCTACACACACTGTATCTAGGCCCTACTAAACGCTCAATAATACTGCTGAAGTACTGCAACCACAGGGTATGCAAACCCTGCAAAAACACAAATTCCAGTCATAACGATCTTCATAAATGAACTGTGAGACTGAGATTGAATGCAGGAGACACAGGTGACCATTTCGTCACATTTTTAGCTCAGTGGTGACGGTCCGACCGACTCTGACTGATCATCACACCTCTGCCCTGCTGCTGAACAGCCTGAATATTCCATTCTGCTGCACACAGCGTGCAATTTCCTGTTTCCTGCTGCACTGTAGCCGGGGGGGGGGGGGGGGGGGTCAGGTTAGGGGGGTGCTTGATCCATGATTGCTTGATATTTGAAATGTCAAAGCGACTCTAAATTGTTGCTTTGTGAGACGGTGGCAGTTGCCAGGCAACAGACCAGACACAGGCATTCTCAGGAAGTAGTTTATCTCCCCGGCAACACTGGCAGTATCCTAGGGCCCTTGGCGATAAAGCCTCCCTCCCTCTGATAGGCCCATAATCTCAGAGAAACATACTCTGTTATTCTCAAACCCCGTCCCACTGGGCTGTCCTGGTAAGGCAGTGTTCTGCTGCAGGGACAGGCCCCACGCTCTGCTACTGAGTCAGGGCCACGCCAGCGCTGTCCTGTGTGAAATCCAGCTCAGCTGTTCAGCGCGTTAGAGACAGAAACGAGCTAGATAAGGGCAGGGTACAGTATGGGCAGAGTGTGTGTGTGTCTGTGTGTGTGTGTGCTTGTGTGTGTGTGTGTGTGAGTCTGTCTGTCTGTCTGTGTGTGACAGATGGTGTGAGGTTTCAGTAAAAATCTATAAGCTGAAAACGGGTATCAGTACAACAAGCAGCACCATGGCTGGAAAAACATTCCCAGAATGCAAGTCTTCAGATGTCACATTTTGCACCTGGACACACACACACATACGCATGCACACGCAAGCACACACACACACACACACACACACACACACACACAGACAAAGGCTCAAATACACAGAACCACAATCATATGAGGTCTGGGGTCGATTCCATTTCAGTTCAGTCAGGAAATGAACAGAAATTTTCTTGAAAATTCCCACAATTAAATTCATTTCTTGAATTGAAATGGAACTCAAGTACACAAGTACACAAACAGACTCACGCATGCACATACTGAAACACACACGCACACACGACCTCCACTTC
This sequence comes from Anguilla anguilla, assembly GCF_013347855.1. NCBI lineage: Eukaryota > Metazoa > Chordata > Actinopteri > Anguilliformes > Anguillidae > Anguilla > Anguilla anguilla. Next base: position 31,857,511 of record NC_049215.1, on the reverse strand, counting down.
TGCACATACGTGTACGCGTCACCCAACACGCAATGCCGCTTTGTGTCCAACACATGAATGGAGAAGCAAACGGACCGTAAGACACAGGGAGACTGAACACACCCGTTCATGCAGAGGGATGCAGGTGAACGGCAGGCTCTCATTGGCTGGGTGGCCCCAGGTGAAAAGAGAATTTAAACACAGAGAACTCACCACTCCTCCTCATAAACGCTGATTAGAAAACAAAGGAAAAAAAGCCATTAAAAAGCAAATCAGACTCGTACGTACGCCGTCCGTTTAAAAAAACAAAAAAATGCTGACGCTTCAGAAACAACCCCCGCAAAAAAGATGGGAAAGCAGACGCCATGGCAACAGTGCCGCAGTCAGAACATTAACACAGCAAACGATGTATAATAAATAATATTTATGGATAAAGCAGCATTTTGTGCATGCTTCACTGGCAAAATATGAAAACAAATACCAGTCAGTTTCAAATGTATGGAAAGATATCTACAAATGCACTTAGTAACTTGTTATTACATAAATATCATCATTATGATGATGAATTTTGGTGTTAGTAAGGTACTCGTAAGCCGGTTGATGAAACAAATTAGAAATATAAGCAAATATGACTGCATTAATATAGGAAAGAAAAATGAAAACTTGATTTGCAGAATTATTTCAGCATATAATTATTTTTGCCCAGTTATACAAAGAAAATGAATGCTGGAAAACCCAATGCAAATATTTAGAACTTTGTTTCTACGTACAGCAAAGACAGCTCTGGCCCAAAATATTAATTCAGTCCTCAGATGAATTGCTGGTTCAGTGGAGCAAAGAGTTCAGCAAAGCTCATCTAAATGCCCTTGGTTTGTGTTGCAGGCACACACACCTTATCCAAACACCCTCAAACACAACACCTCTCCAGGACAGGAGGTGTCCGTAGATCTCCTGATTCAAACTGACCTCACATCACCGTTAGTCATCACAGAGATCACTGCTGCTTCCACAAAAACCGAATCTGAGGGTCGCTAATATGAACAAGAAATACTGTCAAAAAATTCAGTCAAAGTTAAAGTTGGCTTAAAACAGATTGCCAAGGTTGAGGACAGATTTTGGCTGAATAAGGCCCCTGGTCTTAACGGTTTTGAATGTCTTAACAATTAATTACAGCCCTTTTAACAGACTAAAGTTGTGACCATCTTAACAGTTGGAGTTCAATTGTAACCAATAAATTCAACATCCCTCTCCCATAAAAAATGTCAAAATGAAATATGTAAAACAGGAACAGAGAGAGGCTCATCATAGCCCTTCAGAGTGAGAATTTAGTCTTTCATCTTCCCTTAAAACCGGGAGCAGGTTAAATCGATCATCTTTTAAACAGCACTCCGGTGCCGTTTGATTCTGTGTAATTAATTTGAGTTTTGATTCATTTCAGTTTCTGTATCTATTTGATCATTTATGCACACGTCATTCACAACCCCCTAGAGAGGATCTGAGTGCTTTCTGAAGTGATCCGTGGAAAAGCAAAATCATGAGAGAGGCTCTGAAAACTGCAAATGAGAAATGTGAAATGAATGAAGGAAAAGAGCAGAGCGGGTCACAGAGATTGGGGGGGGGGGGGCAGGGGGATGCGGAGAACGTCACTGAAAAGCTGACAGCAGCCCTGCCCCCCCCACGTCCCATCTGCCCACCCCTCAGTGTTATACTGGTCCGCACTCCGAATAATCCCTGCGCCCCTCTACCCCCCTCCGCGCCCCTCCACCCTGCCGCCTGACTCACTGTTTCTTGGCCTCCTCAAACTTGTGGATCAGCTTGCGCAGGCCGCTGCTCTTGAACCCCTGGCAGTGGGCGGCGGGAGCTCCGATGGTCACCACGTCATACGTGTGATCTGGGGGGGGGGGGGTAGTCGGGGGGGCGGGGTTACAGGAGAGCAGACAGAGGGCGTGTGTTCAGCTGGGAAATACAAAGCGTGTAACAGAGACTGCCAAGCTACCAGCCAAGCTTCCACATGGACACGTCTGCCATGTCTGCGATCATCGTTTGTGGTAAACGTCATTTTAACATATTCGTCCCACAACTTTGCCCTCTTTAGTTACTCTACAGTATGACAATGCTGTACACAACTGTGGAGATACCTCAAATATACATATATATATATATTTATATATATTATATTTATATATATATATATATATATATATATTTTACTTCTGGTGAGAGCCTGATGGATCTGCAACCTCATCTGCACATCTCTGATGAATAAAAAAAACATTGTACTTGACCTTTCACAGTTACTTTCAAAAATAATTGCTTTTGAGTGCTCAGAATCTTCTGATCTAGGTGCCTGGTGCTTGCGGTGTTGCTAAACTAGAGCCAGATTCACCTGAACGTTTCTCTCTGTTACTGCTAAAATCAACAGAGAGCCGTTTACTGTCCAAATTAAGCAGTGCTCTGTGTTTGTTCAGCCAGAAATAAATTTGCTCGCTCTTTTGTGCTGGAAAAGCACCAGAGTTTCCAACCTGTCCATATACGGGCAGAATTTACCCCCCCCCCCCACCCAACTCTCCCTCTCTATTACTGTACAGTCCTCCTCACTACGTTCGCGTGTATTGGGGATTTGTGTGTGTGTATACGTATGTTTGTGTGTATTGGGGATTTATTTGTGTGTGTGTGTGTGTGTGTATATGTGCGTTCATGCGTATTGGGGATTTGGGGATGACGCCAGGCTATTGATCAGAGGGTAAACTGGAGGAGAGGCAGCGAATGCTCCTGCTTAAAGAGGGATGGCTGAACGAGCTCAGCGGGGTCTGTGTGAACCGAGCGGGGTTAAGGGGGCGGGGCCGGGGGTAACTGGGCGGAGCCAGGGCTAATGGGGCGGAGCCGGGGTTAACTGGGCGGGGCCAGGGTTAATGGGGCGGAGCCGGGGTTAACTGGGCAGGGCCAGGGTTAATGGGGCGGGGTCTGGATTTACCGGAGCCCGTCTCGTCCTGCACTCTCATCCGCTGCACGTGCAGGTTGGTCGGCATGAACTCCACCTTCCTCTCCGCTTTCAAATTACTGGCCTTGAAGGAGGGACCTGAGGGAGGGAGGGAGAGAGAGAGTGAGTGGGAGAGAGAGAGAGAAGGAGGGAGAGAGGGTAGGAGAGAGAAAGAGGGAGAGAGGGCAGGAGAGAGAGAGAGAGCGACCTGGTTTTAAACAGTACTTTAGAGAAAAGCAATAACCAGGGAAACTGGTAATTAAGTGCATAATTATAATAATTAATCATCATGACTATGTGGCGAATATTGCCTTTTCCTTCCCGCATAATTATCCACACAATATGGCCAAGTGTCAGAATCCACCCATTTGACCTTTTCAGCTGGCAGATGGTCAGCACAGATTTAGGGGCGGAGTCAGGCAAGATGGTAATTGGCCAGACTCAGCAGTCTCGCCTTTGTCCTCAGTGGGGTCAGTGAGAAACTGCACAGTGATTTTACAGGTCACAGAGTGTGATAGCATTACTGACAAAGGCACTTGTAAAGAACAGAGCAATAGCAGTACTGACACATGCACTTGTATAGGTCAGAGATAGCAGTACTGACACAGGTACTTGTACAGGTCAGAGAGTGGTAGCAGTGCTGACACATGCGCTTGTAAAGAACAGAGTGATAGCAGTACTGACACATGCACTTGTACAGGACAGAGCGACAGCAGTACTGACACAGGCACATGTACAGGACAGAGCGACAGCAGTACTGACCCTTGTACTCGTGGAGGTCTGTCAGGGTTTCCTGGTAGGTGAGGATGATGGTCTGGTACTGCGTGACGATCTGACGCCGAAGATTCTCCCAGCAGGGAGAGAGCTCGCCCAGCTCCTCCAGCTCACACACCCTAAACAGCCAGCAATACCGTTAATACACAGCCTGAATACGCAGTGTGTGTGTGTGTGTGCGTGTGTGTGTGTGTGTGTGTATGTACGTGCGTGTGCGCGTGTGTGTATGTGCCTTTTCCTCCAGCTCACACACCCTAAACAGCCAGCAATACCGTTAATACACAGCCTGAATACGCAGTGTGTGCGTGTGTGTGTACGTGCGTGCGTGTGTGTGTCTGTCTGTCTGCGTGTGCGCGTGTGTGTGTATGTGCCTGTGTGCGTGTGGGTGCGCGCGTGGGTGTATGTGCACATGTAGACGTGTGTGTGTGTATGTGCCTGTGTGCGTGTGGGTGCGCGCGTGGGTGTATGTGCACATGTAGACGTGTGTGTGTGTGTGCCTGTGTGTGACACGTAAAGGACTCACCTGGCAGCGTCCTCCTCCAGCAGCAGCTTGACGAACTGTCGCGGGACGTTGAGCGACAGCACGCTCTCGGCCATCTGCTCCAGCACGCGCAGGTGGTTCCCGTCCGTGGTGGGGAAGCGGTACATCCGGGACATGGTGCCCCCAAACACTGCGGGGGGGGGGGGGGGCACGCGTGTAACGCTCGGTCATGCTACACGCATCCAACACGTCTCAACGCTGTGTCTACACTTCCTCTGGTCTGCTGCTAGCCTGGGCTACAGCACTGTAGAGCTCATATGATGCATGCTTAAACCGCAATGGACTCCAGTGTTGTCACTCACTTCAGCTTTAGAGAAACAATAACCATTAATTAAACAGGCCATGAACAGTATAGAACTGGCTTTCGTTTCAAATAGAATTTCCATCTTCTGCGAGAACATGCACTGTGTACGAAATATACTCTGTGAGGTCACACACAGTGTTGCCATCTGTCCAATTTGACATTATTTGAGACATTATGTCCGCCCCTCTGTGCTGGATGTCTGGAAGATCAGGGCTGTGTGCGATTAATGCTCCTGAAGGCAGATCGATATGTAATTTAAGTTGAGGTGAAGCGCTGAAGCCAGCAATCATGAGGTCAGTCTCATGGGATCAGTCTCATGAGGTCAGTCTCATGGGATCAGTCTCATCGGAGTTTGAACAGCTATCTGTCCAGGGCTGAGATGTCACATGACCTATGGGCTCGGCGGGCTGAATTCCATGCCTCAGCGTTTAAAGGGGTTTTATGAGGTCGTTCTCTTAACGGTTAAAATGTTTATTCAGCACGCAGATCTGATCTGTGTTTCTGGAAGCGAGCTTCTGATCTCCGGTTAGGAGTCGGCGTTAAACCCAACGTCCCTGGAGCCACCGAGCGGGCCTCACAAACCCCCAGTTTATATGAATCCAGCGAAATCGGCTTCTCCGAGTTTATCTCCTCCCAGAATAACGCGGGTACCCTCATGTATCGCACTCCCAGCCAATTGGAGATCCTCCTGTTGTTTGTGTTATAAGAGCTGTCAGCCCTTCAGAGCCCCTCTGGTCACTCCTAACTGACAGGCCACAGGGTTTTACCTCCGACACGGTTTCTCACCCCCTCACACAGCTGTTTTAGTCTGTTTTTCTGCTGACATCAATCAATACCTCTACGTTAGCGCTGCTGCTCGCTGCTGACTGGTGTGGCCCACAGCATTATCGACACAGTCACGATCGATCTTGTTTGCGTAGAGGATCTGTGTGGTGGTAGTGTAGTGTAATGGGGAGGGAGCTGGTCTTACAACGTGACGGTCACAGGTTCTCACACTGCCGTTTGTACCCTTGAGCAAGGTACTTAACCTGCATCGCTTCAGTATATATCCGCCTGTATAATTGGATGCGGTGTAAATGCTAAGTAATAGTTCTGCAAGTCGCTCTGGGCATGAGCTTCTGCTAAACGCCTGTAATGTAATGTAATGTAATCTGTCACTTATATAGCATCTGTCACAGCATGCTGAGTAAGAGCATCTGCTTCATGACTGCATTGGCATGACGGGCAGTAAGGACATGAGAGGGCTGGTAAAATCACACACTCGACTTGGCCTGTTTTCAGTAACGTGCCCTTGCATAAAGATGTGTGCTTCAGCCATACCTGTGCTTCAGCCTTTCAAGGGTGGCAGTGTGGTATAGTGGGAAAGGAGTTGGTCTTGTAGCCTAAAGTTTGCAGGTTCGACTCCCCGCTGGGACACAGCCGTTGTAAACGTGCCATGTAAAAAGTTGTGTGAGTTGTGTCGTGTAGGTCGCGTGGAGACGTGTGTTTCGGCCTTACCTGATTTCAGTAAGGTGTCCTTGCACAGGGACGCGTGCTTCCCCCGGATCCCCAGCGATTCCGTCAGGCTCTCGTCCACAGGGAGGACCATCTGAGGCGGGGGGAGAGCAGAACATGTCACATAACCGACCCCACACGCTGCGTGAAGCGGCCAATAACACGGCTGCACAGTGATCAAATTAATCAGTACAGATCAGTCAAATGTCACATTTAAATCCTGAAAACGTATTCCTTGCAGAGCTATGTGTGCAGCTTTGTACATTTAAAACATATACGTATGCAAATTTCTTTGTAAATTTGAAAAAAGGAAAAAATGGGGATCAGAGGTAGGGAAAGACATGTGGTCAGAGGTCAGGGAAGATGTGGAGTCAGAGGTAAGAGAAGACGTGCCATCAGAGGTCAGAGAAGACGTGGGGTCAGAGGTCAGGAAGACATGGGGTCAGAGGTCAGGAAGACATGGGGTCAGAGTTCAGAGAAGCTGTCGGATCAAAGGTCGGGGAAGATGAGGGGTCATGGGCCAGGAAGACGTGGGGTCAGAGTTCAGAGAAGCTGTCGGGTCAAAGGTCGGGGAAGACGTGGGGTCAGGGGTCAGAGAAGACGTGGGGTCAGAGGTCGGCCCCCGCGGGCACCTCACCCTGCCGTTGATGGTGTCTGGCAGCCGGGCCCCAGAGGCCCGCTGGTCCCTCTTCTCCTCCACCTGCCAGGCGATGATGGTGACGTTGCCCACGCGCTCCTGCTCCGCCGACCTGCACGACACGAGACGCCGCTTACCCAGAGCAGCCACAAGGTGGCGCACTGCACACTTAAGCCATGGAAACAGCTGGACAGAGACAGCGAAATACCCAGAGGGGTCTTAAGCGTTTACACCGCCTCAAACCCAGCTGCGGGAGCTCTATCCATGAACTGGCCAATTACATTTCCTGTCTCTGCCCATCTTCAAGGTGCTCAGTCCTGTGTTCTAAAAGCATAAAAACAAAGTTCTGTCTCCCTGTAGCTGAAGCCTTCCAGTCCAATGCATCTTTTGAAATGGATGTTCAGCACTGTAATACTGCACCAGACTGTTACCAGATGGAATCTTTCGTAGTTAATGTCACTGGTTGAAAAGGCCACAGCAACTGTGTCTTGCTGAATCTGTGGATAAACTGCCCACAGTGGAAGAGAGGTCCTTGCAGGGGGATTGGTCGTCTTACCTGAGTGCCAGGTGCAACCTGTGGTGCTTGTCTTGCAGTAGCTCCTTAACAGGGAACATGGCCGAGCCCAGCAAGTACATCTACCAAAGAGACACACACTGTTAGTCACTGAGCCCTAACTGAGAGAGTGTCTTTGGAGAAATTAAATGCTTGTGTGGAAACAGGAAAATGCCTAGTTGTGAAAATTGCAAGGTATAGTGTGCCTTTAAAGACTTCAGGGCATCATTCACAAAAATTCTAAATCTGCCCTGAGAGCAGTCTGTAATTCTGACTGAGAGTAGTCTGTTATTCTGACTGACTGTGCCCTGAGAGCAGTCTGCAATTCTTACTGAGAGCGGTCTGTAATTCCGACTGAGAGCGGTCTGTAATTCTCACTGAGAGAAGTCTGTAATTGTAACCCACCGTGCCTTAAGAGCGGTCTGTAATTCTCACTGAGAGCGGTCTGTAATTGTAACTCACTGTGCCTTGAGAACGGTCTGTAATTCTCACTGAGAGCGGTCTGTAATTGTAACTCACCGTGCCTTGAGAGCGGTCTGTAATTCTCACTGAGAGCGGTCTGTAATTGTAACTCACCATGCCTTGAGAGCAGTCTGTAATTCTGACTGAGAGCGGTCTGTAATTGTAACTCACCGTGCCCTGAGAGCGGTCTGTAATTCTGACTGAGAGCGATCTGTAATTGTAACTCACCGTGCCCTGAGAGCGGTCTGTAATTCTGACTGAGAGCGATCTGTAATTGTAACTCACCGTGCCTTGGGAGCGGTCTGTAATTGTGACTGAGAGCGGTCTGTAATTGTAACTCACCGTGCCCTGAGAGCGGTCTGTAATTCTGACTGAGAGCGATCTGTAATTGTAACTCACCGTGCCTTGGGAGCGGTCTGTATTTCTGACTGAGAGCGGTCTGTAATTGTAACTCACCGTGTCCTGGGAGCGGTCTGTAATTCTGACTGAGAGTAGTCTGTAATTCTGCCCAGAGAGTGGTCTGTAATTCTGACTGACCGTGGCCTGTAATTCTGACTGAGAGCGGTCTGTAATTGTGACTGAGAGCGGTCTGTATTTCTGACCGAGAGCGGTCTGTAATTGTAACTCACCGTGCCCTGGGAGCGGTCTGTAATTGTGACTGAGAGCGGTCTGTAATTCTGACTGAGAGTGGTCTGTAATTGTGACTCACCGTGCCCTGAGAGCGGTCTGTAATTCCGACTGAGAGCGGTCTGTAATTGTGACTCACCGTGCCCTGAGAGCGGTCTGTAATTCTGACTGAGAGCGGTCTGTAATTGTGACTCACCGTGCCCTGAGAGCGGTCTGTAATTCTGACTGAGAGCAGTCTGTAATTCTGACCGAGAGCGGTCTGTAATTGTAACTCACCGTGCCCTGAGAGCGGTCTGTAATTGTGACTGAGAGCGGTCTGTAATTGTAACTCACCGTGCCCTGAGAGCGGTCTGTAATTGTGACTGAGAGCGGTCTGTAATTGTAACTCACCGTGCCCTGAGAGCGGTCTGTAATTGTGACTGAGAGCGGTCTGTAATTGTGACTGAGAGCGGTCTGTAATTGTAACTCACTGTGCCTTGAGAGCGGTCTTTGACGTCGTACACAGAGAGCTTGACCTGCGTCTGCTGGGTGATGAGCGAGTCCTGGAAGAAGGCAATGCTGCTCAGGAAGATGGGGTTACTGGTGCCCTGTGGGGGAGAGGGGTGGAGGGGGGGTTACTGGTGCCCTGCAGGGGAGAGGGGGGGAGGGGGGGTTACTGGTGCTCTCTGGGGGAGAGGGGGGGGAGGGGGGGTTACTGGTGCCCTGTGGGGGAGAGGGGGGGAGGGGGGGTTACTGGTGCCCTGTGGGGGAGAGGGGGGGAGGGGGGTTACTGGTGCCCTGTGGGGGAGAGGGGGGGAGGGGGGGTTACTGGTGCTCTCTGGGGTAGGGGTTAGGGTTAGGGTTAGGGTTAGTGCAGTGGGTTACCATTGCCCTGCAGGGGAGGGTGGAGGGGAGGAGGTTACTGGGTGGGGATGGGGGGAGGTGGGTACCTCTATGATCTCCGTCTGGGCGTGCTTGGTCCAGAAGGCCTGGGGAGGAGTGGTGCAGCTGACAGAAACAAAACTGTTGGGCTTTCGGTCCAGTGCCGGGGTGACGAGCTCGCTGCAGGCTGTGGGGGGGGGGGGGACAACACCACAGACAATTAGGAGATCAATCCAGTGATTAATTACCATAGCACAGTGGCCCATAAGGACCTGGACTCAGAACAAAGAGTACATCCCACACACTGCTATTGACATTTACACCCAATACTGCTGCACTGTGCTCTCCTTCTGTAGGCACTTATGTGTGACAGTATGTTTACAACAGCGTTGTATTTATACAAAGACGGTTTTGGGATCTATACTGCGTTTAATCTAACATGAGAAGTCTGGATGAGAGCCAGTCCCTCCCTGTGCTGAAGCCAGAAACCGGCAGAGAATGGGCTCAAGCGTTCAGTGATGACTCTTCACACGTTTCGTTTATATGTTCAGTGAAAAGCTTTGACTGACTGCACGTTCAGTAATTAACATCAGCAGTAGACCCACCATGGGGGGGTGGGGGTGGGGGGGTGGGGACATACGGCCTACGCTGGGCTTTCGTCCAACCTTGAAGATGCAATTCTGCAAAGTCTGGCCAGCTCTTAATTAATCGTTGGCATGAATCAGCCTTCTGCGAATAAGGGCCTTCCGAGACAGCTCCGGGTGCTTATGGGTAGCAGCGTGCTAATGTAGCAGCATGTGCAGAACTGGCCAAACAGTCCAGCTGTTCTGCTAATAGGTAACTAATGCAGCGCCCTACGGCTGTTCCTTCCCTGTGGCTGTTCCCTCCCCTTGGCTGTTCCCTCCCCGTGGCTGTTCATTCCATTTGGCTGTTCATTTTATGGCTGTTCCCTCCCCTTGGCTATTCTTTCCCTGTGGCTGTTCCTTCCCTATGGCTGTTCCTTCCCTGTGGCTGTTCCTTCAGTAAGACAACCTCCTGTTTGACTGATCATGCTGGGAGGCACAGCCGGTTACCTCCCTCAGGGGATCGAAGAGCTTCCCAGTGAACAGTCAAAACTGGTTTACAGAGAAAATCAGAGGCATTTGAATGCATTTTCAGTTTCAGTTTTATGAAACTGGCTGTTATGACATCCAATATATAGAGTAGAATAACAGAGGATCCAGGATCCTTGGATTCACTCTGAAAACCTCTCTCCAGTGCACACGCGCGGCGTGCGATCGGGGATCTGAACCGGCAGCGTATGGATCACAGACCCAGGTCCCCAAAAGCCGATTCCTCGCCCGCCGCCACTGCCAGACCGTGAGACGGCATGTGTCAGCACGCTTTCACATTCCTGAAACGTTTCTGCGTTACCCAAAGGAACCGGTCCAGTTGGGCTGCATTGGTCTCATGGCTGACTCTCTTCCCTCCCTCCCTCCCTCGCTCCTTCCCTCCCGCGCAAAGACGCCATGATCTGTGACGTGCGCCTCGAGCAGGGGAATAAAAAGACGAGTATTTTTACAGCCCCCCGTTTAAACACAGGCCACAGGCTCACAGGCTCACAGGCCACAGGCTCACAGGCCACAGGCCACAGGCTTACAAGCTCACAGGCCACAGGCTCACAGGCCACAGGCTCACAGGCTCACAGGCTCACAGGCTCACAGGCCACAGGCTTACAAGCTCACAGGCCACAGGCTCACAGGCCACAGGCTCACAGGCCCACAGGCTCACAGGCTCACAGGCCACAGGCTCACAGGCTCACAGGCCACAGGCTAACAGGCCACAGGCCACAGGCTTACAAGCTCACAGGCCACAGGCTCACAGGCTCACAGGCTCACAGGCTCACAGGCCACAGGCTAACAGGCTCACAGGCTCACAGGCTCACAGGCCACAGGCTAACAGGCTCACAGGCTCACAGGCTCACAGGCTCACAGGGTCACAGGCTCACAGGCTCACAGGCTCACAGGCCACAGGCTAACAGGCTCACAGGGTCACAGGGTCACAGGGTCACAGGCTCACAGGCTCACAGGCCACAGGCTAACAGGCTAACAGGCTAACAGGCTCACAGGGTCACAGGGTCACAGGCCACAGGCTAACAGGCTCACAGGGTCACAGGGTCACAGGGTCACAGGCTCACAGGCTCACAGGCTGGTGGGCTCACAGGCTCACAGGCTGGTGGGCTCACAGGCTCACAGGCTGATGGGCTGTGCTGCGTTAGAGCAAACGTGGATCCCACACTGTTCCAATATCTCAGCTTAACCAAACCAATTCAAAGTCCGGATATGAACTTGAAATATGAAAAAGACAAGGCCCTTCCAAATTAAAACATGCAAAAGAAATTACGTAAAACAGCCTAGTCCATGCATCTCCCAGAAGGCACTGCAGCCCACTCCCCCACCTACCTAGGCTAAACTCCAGAACGGGTTCGTCTGGATCCTGGCTGTTTCCTGCAGAAGAGCAGAAAACACAGGAAGCATCACTCACAGCCCCCGAACTCCCCCCACCCCCAACCCTGGAACAGATCTGCCCCCCCCCCCCCCCCATCGCCATGGCAGCCGCCCGCTCACCTGCGAGGCTGAGGCCCAGCATCTCGGAGGAGAGGTCGAAGGTGTTGGCGCGGTACACCGACCACGGCCGGTTCCGCGGGCTGCTGCGCTCGCGGGCGGACATGGTGGGGGGCGGGGCCGGGGATGAGGGGGCGGAGTTTCAGTTGACGTCTTTGCGCCCCTTTTCCCTTTGGCCGCTTCCTCCTCTTCCTCCTCTCTCTCTCTCTCTCTCTCTCTTTCGAAGGTTCTGGCAGCTGCGTTCTGTCCTCACAAGCCCCCGCTCACCTGGGATGAGGAGGTGGGGGGAGGGGGCGGGGAGTTCTGGAAGGGACAGAGAGATGGAGGAGAGATGTGAGAAGTCGGCCGGTGCCCACAGAAGATGTCAGAGGACAGCTTATCAATATGACGGCTGTCCCGTTCGCTGTGACACTATGTCCCTGTGAGGAGACCCCAGCAGCACTCTCATACAAACACCCCACTGTGACACATATACCATAATCTCCTGTAGATTAATGCTCACTATCGCAGTTTCATTTCTCTCACTGTCCGGTTCCCCCCCCCCCCCCCATCTCCCTCCCTCTGCGCCTCTCGCATTGCATGCGTTCCTGCGATCACATTTCGTGTTTTGGTTGCGGGGGAGCGGCAGACGTGTTGCAGTGATGGCGGTTCCCCGGGGGACATCGCCCCAGTTTTTGGAAAGGGAATCACACACAGCAGCACAGCCCTTTCCTTCTGCCCCTGAAATCCCCCTGACACCCGCATGACTCATCTTCAGTGCGGGGCGGGGTTAGGGCTTCGTGCCACAGGAAGTGAAAGTGACTGAGGGCGGGGGAGGGCGGGGGGGGAGGGCACTTTGATTTATTTCATTTCAGAAGTTGTGGTTCTAGGCTTCCGTTTAAAAAGAAAAAAACATTCAAAAAGAAGCTGAACTTGAATTATTTATTGCTCTGCGTCATTGCGACGTCCAGCACGCCGTGTTCTGAGCGCTGTGAACACTCGTTCGGGGGGGCCTGGCAGGATGTACCGCGATCTTGGCGCTGAGTTTGACAGGAGGAAAAAAAAAAAAACCACGACTCTGTTTATGCTGCCTTCAAAGGACCCGCAGGCACTACTGCAGAACGGAACGAAACGGAGCGAAACAGAACTCGCTCCCGGTTTGCGGTCATACTCTCATCAGCGCTTGAGTCCCTGTGTAAACACGGCTCTTCCGAATGGGCGCGCAAGACGCGTCTTCTCAATTCGCAAAACTGCATTGCGATAAGAAGCGGCGGCGGCGGCGGCTGACATCACAGTCTCCGGTGGAGAGCACGCTGCTTGTCTGCGATCTCCGTACTGGTAGCGGCGGTTACCGTGACGACAGCGAGCGCTGATAAACAGAAGCGCGCGGAAAGGCTGGAACGCTCTCTCTTAAACGAGACGTTTCCCGGCGCCGCTCATCGCTCTTCGTTATTAACGCCCCGCTTCCGAACAGCAGATCACCTTTAAAGAGCGCGGAATTCAGGATTCGGACAGGGGAAGAACGAGAGGGGAAGCCAGCTTGGATTATTTATGGCAGGAGGGAGGCAAGACCTGCGTCAAATAAAATGACGAAAAAGAAAAATCTATTTTCATGAGTATTTACGCAAAATGTCTTCCTCCAAATCGTTGTACGTGACAGGTTAGTTTAGTCATCAGCAGGAGTGTTTTCAAATTTTAGTCATCAGGACAGAGATACAGAAGTCTTTCAAATGCGTATTTGACCCAGATCTGTTCTGGTTGGCTCACTTAGAACCTCAGGTTGGTTGGTCCGATCTGTTTGAATATCTACATCAAACAGAGGTCAGTGTCCAAAAACCATAGTGTAACACATTATTATGTAGGTCTGCAAATTTCATTCTTTGTGTTCTGAATTAAGCCAGTGTTTCCCTGGTTTAATTCAGAATACTTATGCGATGGCACACTGTTCATAATTAAAACACTATCCCACCACTATCCCATTAACCATTAAAATGCTACAAAATGTCAGTGTAACATTTTAATGGTTACAAACGACCAGCAGTGATCCAGGCCCAGAGGGCAATGTGTTTCTGAGTGTTTGGCCAGGAGACCTCCTTGCTCTAGAGCAGTTAAGGTTAAAATAATGTTATCATTCTCCGTGTGACCCAGGAAGATTCCGGTAAACGCGAGAGGGTTAAAGGTCAAAGGTTAAAGGGCTAGCGCTAGCAGCTCGGCCGCTATCCATACCTCCAAGCCGCCGGCTTCTGCTGACGCCGAGCTGATCGATCGCTCCGGTCTTCCTCTCTGGTCTTTTTTTTGCGCTCGCCACCACCTTCCACCTTCTGTAAAACATAGAGGATTATGGGTAGGCTTATTTATGTAAACCAGGGATCTCCGACTCCAGTCCTGGAGGGCTGCAGTGTCTGCTGTTTTTTTATGTTTCTGACACTTACATGCTTAATATAAATCACAGACAGGTTAAAGAGTGTATGCATCTTGTTTCTAAGGGATAAATTAGTTGATGATTGAAAGGAAACACCAGACAATACATCTCTCTGGGACTAGAGTTTTTTTTAAATATTGTACATGAATCAACTGTATGGGATAAGATAAACCACCAGTAGCACTTTAAATAAGTGAAAATAAATAAGTATCTGAATACTGAAGTATGAGTCCCTTTCACAGCAAGGAGACCGGCTCAGATTTGTGCTTAAAAGGCTTTGACTAAAACAGGTATTTCCAGAGTTATGATGTTGGCTAATGGAAGCTGAAGCACCCCCCCCCCCAGTCTCTCCCCCCTCCAAACTTGTCATTCCCCCATGACCATCAGCCCTAAATATAGCCATTGTAAAGATCACATTATAATGGCCTGCCCATCACTACAGCTTTGATACAGAGACGAAATTCCCTCAATAAGATGACTACCTCCTCACAGAACTACGAATCCCAGGAGAGGGATTACTGGAGGCTGAGTGGGTCTGAATCAGAGTTAGAGAAACACAGCTAATGCGGTTATATTATGTTTATCTTAAAAAATGCCTTAGGCATTCTCGGAATAATGTTTCATGTGGCTGGAATGACTAATAATCTCCCCCCCCCCCCCCCCAAAATAAACACAACAGATTTACATTACACCTTTCTAAAGTGTGAAAATACGAACGACTGACTGTGCAGGGCATTCTCCTGTCCAAGGAGAAACTCTCAAGGCTCACACTAAAAAAAAGGATCATTTCTGAGAGTCCGTCTTTATACTTGGTTCGGTTCGTAACATTCGCTTTGGTGCTGAAATTTCATGGAAACGGACAACTTTAAGAACAGTGTACCTGGATATTAGAACACATTTGGACGACCATAAAAACTGATAAGTTCAGGAGGGCCGTCGTTGCACGCGGTTCCGAGCTCACCCATTGCTTAAAATGTACTGCAGAGAGAATGTAGTCCTCAGAGTGGAGGGCTGGGAGAACCCAGCGGGGAACAGTGGCAGTGAAATGACAAGCTTAGCAGAGAGAAACCTGTCAGAGGGACTGAGAGACTGCACCTCAGGCTCACACAGTGCCCCCCGTGCAGAGGCCCTTACGTTTCACTGACCCCACCCCCCGAGATCCGGGTCGATCAGCACACGCTACAAAAGCCACAGTACAAACACGTAAACAGCAGTGGGTTGAGAGAGAGAGACAGAGAGAGAGCAACAGCGCTTTTGAAGAGAAGATGTTCTGCCTCCTCTATTTCAACAGAGGATGCCCCCCTGCCCCTCCGAAGGGAATAAACACGAGCAGGAACTGTGTGAGGTTCCGCACCATCACACCCTGCAGCTTTACATTACATTACATTACAGGCATTTAGCAGACGCTCTTATCCAGAGCGACTTACACAACATTTTTACACAGCATTTACACTGCATCCATTTATACAGCTGGATATTTGCTGAAGCAAATGCAGGTTAAGCACCTTGCTCAAGGGTACCACGGCAGTGTCCTACCTAGAAATCAAACCTGTGGTCACAAGACCGGTTCCTTACCCATTATACTAAACTGCTGCCCCCAGCTCCCCCCCCCCCCCCCCCCCCCCCCGGGCCGGACGGAAGCGCTCCTGTTAGCCCGGGCTCTGATCTCGCCGTACTACCGTTGCCGTGGCGAAGAGCGCCCAACGCGAGGGTGCGGGCAGGAAGTGCCGAAGGAGCTCGCAACCGATGCCCGTCGCCCCGGCGACATCCCGCTCGCGAGCGCGGCCCGAGCGGCCCCCCCCCTGTCCACACGTCACCCGTTTAAAACCGGCCCTCCATCTGCGCACGCCACATAAACAACCCGCGGCCTGTTCAGGCTCACAGCGACCCGCTTCACAGCCTGTACCGCGCGCGCGGGACGCCAGACCTGCGGAGCAAAACCAGCTCTGTGACCAAAAAAGGCCCTGATGAGCATCTTAACAGCACCTCTGCTCCTCTTCTCTCTCACATCCATCTGAGATTTATTCGTTCACAGTTTCGTTTGCACCGACAGTGATACTTTACTCTTCATGAATGCTAAGTTTGGGACCAAATATAGAACTATTAACGTATTTTGAGTGCTTATTTCACCTGGATCTTATTCTGTTGGAGAATGTTTTGCAGGTCCACACTGCCAGCAATGTGATGTGACAGGCATTTAGTCACTGATCCTTTAATCCTGATTTTGAGAAAACTGCAAAATTAAGAGACAAGTTGGTGGTGACATTAGTTTCAGACGAATTACGAACGAAGAGACCTCCTGTGAGGACGTTATCACTTGGCTAAACCTCGGAAAGCAACGCCATTGGCTGACAGGTCCACTGTCTCTTGTTCTGTCAACGTTCAATTAATGAGCTCATCTATCATCATGCTAATTACAGCTTTTAACGAGTTTCCCTTGGTGAAAGGATAATTTAATTTTGGCTCAATGCTACTTGATGATTAAGTTGGAGAGGGAGAAAATGAAATTTAGAAATCTTAAGAGCTCAAACACTTGTAGTGCTCTTAGGACCCACGAAGAATGGGTTTCCTTCACTTTACTAAGCAAACACAAACCTTTTTTCGTAAGAGAATCGGTGATTTGATGAGGCATGGGTCTGACAGGCCTGTGTTGATTATGAAATTTTATCTGGTATAATATCAAGACACTTTTAGCTGTCTCGGCTGTATATGGTGATTTTTAAAAAATGTAATTGACCTTCATTTAATAAGGAAACACCCCACTGAGATCGAAATCTCTTTCGCAAGAGGGAACTCGCGTGGGCGAAAAACCACAGCGAGCACCAGGCTGCCCGAGCTGGTGGATGCTCCTGCGGCCGTGGTTATCCCCAGCCCTGCGGATCTGGTCTGGTTTGGTGGCGCGGTCGATTCTCAGGTGGTTTTCTTGGGATTCGTCACGTTTACTCTCGCTGACCTTTGCCCTTCTCAGACAAACTCGGCGCATTGCCTCCCTCTAGGTTTCTGGGCTCTCCCACTTGTCATTTTGGCGGGAAACCCCAAAGTGAGGCCAGATGGGCGAAGTAGTGTGATGAGGTTTTGCAATCTGGTTTTTTGGACTATGCCTATTGCCACAGTAAGGCTGTGTGTGTGTCAGTACATTCCAAAGGGTGTGTGTGTGTGTGTGTGTGTGTGTGTTAACGATGTCTCCGCTCTCACAGCAGTGCAGTGTTAATTAACACGCTGATCTAAATCTGTCCAAGGAGCGAAAACAACGGAAGACACAAACACACATTTGGGCTCGTTCGAAAATTTGAGAGAAAACGGAAAAAAGTAATTTAAAAAAAAAAAAAACAGGAACTATGAGACAGGCCATGGAATCAAATGACTATATATATTAATTGTCCTCAGTTCACATAAGTGTGATTACCAAATGAAATGACCATCGGCACAGCCCCAGAATGTGAGCTAAGCTTCGTGTCTCTCTGTCTGTTTCCACTCTGGTCTCTGGCCCCTGCAGTGAGGCGAACCTCTAACACCGCTGACCGTAAAAGGGCAAATACAGTTTTTCTGCTGATGTTTGGCAGGTCGTCAGTTCCACACCAAAAGACTCCAAAACACCCCTGCTCCTCCACACACCCACACATACACTCTCACACACACTCACACACAGACAGAAACACACACACACACCCGCTCTCACACACAAGCAGACACAGACATGCACAGACACACAGATGTGCACAGATGCACACGCACAAATACAGGCACACATGGACATACACACACACAGATGTGCACAGACATACATACACACACACCCGGAGGCACACACATACTGTATACATGCACACACACACACAGACACTCACTCTCACACACACTCTCTCACACACACAGACACACACACACACTCTCACACACACACACACACACACAGACACACACACTCTCACACACACACAGACACACACACTCACACGCACACTCACACATACAGACACACACACACTCACACACTCTCACACACACACACAAACACACACAGACACACACACACACACTCTCTCACACACACACGCTGATTTCTCAGAGCTGAAATGAAATCCAGGCTAAGGCTAACGGGCGCGTGGTGCTCTTTCTCCATTGCTCGCCCTTCTCCCCCCGTCTCCCGGCATAAACTGGGCCCTTATAAACCGCAGGCTCTATAAACACCCTTCCACTCCAGCGCCAGAGCCTGCAGCCACGCCCGCCAGCCCACCCGTCCACTCCAGCGCCATGGCCGCCAGCCCACCCGTCCACTCCAGCGCCAGAGCCTGCAGCCGCCAGCCCACCCTTCCACCCCAGCGCCAGAGCCTGCAGCCACGGCCGCCAGCCCACCCTTCCACTCCAGCGCCAGAGCCTGCAGCCACGGCCGCCAGCCCACCCTTCCACTCCAGCGCCAGAGCCTGCAGCCACGCCCGCCAGCCCACCCTTCCACCCCAGCGCCAGAGCCTGCAGCCGCCAGCCCACCCTTCCACTCCAGCGCCAGAGCCTGCAGCCACCTCCACATGCGAAACCAACGCCGCCAGCCCACACACCTGGCTTTAAATAAACCTGCGAAACCGCTAATGAACTCCATACATATTCAAACTCAAACATTTCAGTTATATTTGTGTTTTCTGCAGGCCTTTTGCCGGCCTCTCTCTCTATGAAAACACGTATTTTGGTCTTTCGCGTGATTCATTAAAAAACTGAAAAAGAAAACTGAAGGAAGCAGCAAATTAGTGTCAGGATTGACAAATTCTAAATGCGCCATGTATGGTTTAATCAGTGCAGGAGATAATCACTCATGGACACTCGCAACATCTTAGCGCGTGACTGAGAAAGAGAGATGGAAAATGAGAGAGAGAGAGATATCGCGCTGAGTTTCTCACTTTCGACTCCTCTAACAGATGCGCCAGACGTGTTTCAGAGGTGTGTGCGTACGCAGCGAGCCGCGGCTGCCCGGGGGCGTACGCATCAACGCTGCGCTCTCTGCGGAACGGCGGTGTTCCGATGGCGATGTGACCCTCAAAAGCACAGCCTCTGCCCCAACGCCTTCCGTTTTTCCTTTTTTTCCCTCTCTTTCTCCTCTCTTTTTCGCTCTGTCTGCGTAGGAGCCAGCATGGCTGTCCCGAGTGCTCGTCGTCAAGTTCGGGGTTTTTTTTTTTTTTTTGCGCAACCGAAAACGCGGCGGTAACTTCAAAGGCCGCTATTGACCCGGGTGGTGGGGGGGGGGGGGGTGGGGTGGGGGGGGGGGGGATATCATCTGAACTCTGTTTAGAACGGAAACGAGCCCCCTGAAGAGGCGAAGGAAGGAAGGAAGGCGCGCGGCTTTTTCGCTTCCTGTCCCTTTAAGTCGTGCCCGCCGTTTCCACGGCAGCCGCCGCGCCGCCGCGCTTCTATTTGCAGCGTCGCTCCGCCGCGGAGGCGCTCCAGATGGCGGCTAACGCGGAGGAGCCGATCAGAGAAGCAGCGGCCTTCAGCCTCTCTCCTTTCATACAGAGAGAGAGGGAGGGAGGGAGGGAGGGAGGAGGGATGGGGAGGGAGGGGGGAGGGAGGAGGGAGAGGGAGGAGGGATGGGGGGGGGTGAGGGGGTCAATTGTTCATTTCACCGAAATATGTCCCCTTCGGCAAAGAGGGGGCCATCCATATTCATTCGTACAGGAGCGGATCATTTCCCAGAGCAGATGCACCCCTTTCATATGAAAATGAGTGAAACCCCCAATGTCTGCTCCCGCCCCCGCCCCCGCCCCCACCCTCCCACACGAGACACAGACACAGACACAGACACACACACACACACACACAGATGCATACACACATGCACAGACACAAGCACACACACACACACAGACACAGACACGCAGACACAGACACGCACACACACACACACACACAAGCACGCAGACACACGCACAGACATGCGCGCACACACACACAGGCACGCGCACACAGACACACAGTCCGATCTCTGCACCATGGCCTGAGGAGAAAGCCAACCATGTGACCATATGGTACAGCTTCCTGTGTGGTTTGTGCTTAGGAGGCTTCCACATTTTACAGCATGTGTCTCATCATGCAGAAGACCATCATTAATAATGTACTACGTTAAATGGCACCAATTATATACGCATGTACAATATGTATGCGTCTATGTCTGCGTGCGTGCGTGCATGCATGCACTGTATCGTGAAACAGGTCAATTCAAGTACAAGACGATGATTCACGATGATAAGGCAATGGTTAACTACAGGCCAGACTGCACTATGAAACTGATGCATTTCTCAAACAGAAAAGCTCTTTAAAAATCTCCACAGACGGTCCTTTAAATGAGACGCGCTTCTTTGAACGCGTAACATTTCTTTTCCCGCTCATCTACTGAAAATAAGGAGTGTTGAGGCTGGTTTCCGTGGCAGCACCGCCATTCCATGAACGGTGTACGCACGACGCTCCTCGAAGCGTCAATAAGGGGGGCAAACGACCGAGAGGGAGTACTTTTACAGAGCAGCCGAGGTGGCGAGAAACGTGAAGCCGCCATCCAGCAGAACATTCCGGAACATCAGCGAATGGACCAGCTGTGGCGCAGAGACCAGACCGTACTGCAGCCGGCTCTGACAGACACCATATCAGAGATCCTGCTCTCAAAATGAGCACAAAACATGTTGCACAAGTATGAACTAATGAACTACTCCAGCTTCCCACTTGGGACTTTTCTCCATTGTTTTTTTATTATTATTTTGCAACAACAAAAATCAAAGTTTTGGCTGAGCTCACCCTTTTCATGAACATAACTTAGTGAAAACATTAACCTTTGTTATAATACAGTAGTCTGCCGTTTGTAGATGTATTTCGTGGTACACCAGGTAATTAGGACAAAGTCACCACTGCAATGATGGTAATGGTAATGATGATGATGATGATGATGATTATTATTATGTAAGTAGCACTACTGATTATTTAACTGCAGTAGGGTCTAGCCCTTTGAAGCATAATGGAGATTCACACAGTAAAAGGTTTCTGTGTGTCCGGCGTCCTCTAATCCAAGGGCAAAGGTCAAAGTGCGTTGGTGGCAGTGATGCATGGATCAGTCGGGAGGGCTCCGCTGCTCGTTCGCAGTCAGGGGTCAGCAGGTTGCTGGGTGAACAGGAAGTGAAAGCGACCCAAAGGTCACGCGGTGCTGTTTAGCAGCCGTAGAGCAGCATGGGCCAGTTCATGGAGCGGTGCACAGAGCAGCACAGAGCGGAGCGAGCTGCACAGAGCAGCACAGAGCGGAGCGAGCAGCACAGAGCAGCACAGAGCAGCACAGAGCAGCACAGAGCAGCGCGGCGTGGGAGCGAGCGGCACAGAGCGGCACAGAGCAGCACAGAGCGGAGCGAGCAGCACAGCGTGGGAGCGAGCGGCGGGGGCTTCCCCCAGCCTCCCCAGCGAGGGCACGGTGCCATAAGACGGAAGTGGGCTGACGCGCTAGCGTAAGCATCCGCTCCGAGCACACAGGAAGCCGACGGCTCGGCTGAAAGCAGCCCCAGCTCTCACTCTGCACCACTGTGCACGACAGTCCCCCCGCGTCTAAACAGCCATCTTATAACACAGCAAGTAACACAACTTCAACTCGAAATGTTTTTGCGACGGGACTGCCTAGTTCCAGTTTGATACCTGTTGAGGAAATCTTGTTGAGTGACAGTGCAACGTGTAAGTATTTGGACAGTGACACTATTTTTGTTATTTTGGCTCTGTACTCCAGCACACTGGATTTGAAATGAAACGACGAATATAAGGTCAAAGTGCAGACCATCAGCTTTAATTCAAGGGTATTTACATCCATATTCATTAGTCCATGTAGGATATACAGCCCTTTTTATGCATATATATAGTCCTCCCATTTTTGGGGACCAGAAGTAATGGGACAAATTAACATCCTCTCAAAGATGTACTATACAGGATTTTTACCTTTTATTTTCATAAAATAACCATGCTCAGTCATATATATAATCTGTGCCCCTTCTACCTGTATTTCTTCTTTTAAGATGTCTTCAGGACGCTTCTGGGTGCGGTGGAGGGGTCGTGTGTGGGATCAGGTTTCAGCAGAGCGTTTGTAGCTTAGCTCGCAGAGAAGAAGCAGCGCACGCACAGCGAAGCTGCCTGCCCATAAGAGTTTGTTCCAGAACTACAGTTTTCTTCACCTTCGTTTGAGCAGAAACTCACAACATGGCCGTTCTGTTCTTGAGGCTTACCAGCGGTTTGTGTCTAGCAGTGAACCTTCTGTGGTTATGCTGGTGTATTGGTCTTCCCTTTATGTTATGTCAGTCTTTGACACATCTATGCCTACACCCTGGAGACCGATCTATTTGACAGCTGAAAAGGGTTTTTTTTTTTTACAACTAAAAGTGTTCTGTGGTCATCCACTGCAGTGGTCGTCCGTGGTCTACCAGGTTGTTCCTCATTGCTGAGCTCACCAGTGCATTCGTGCTTTTTAACCATGTGCCAAACAGTTGATTTTGACAAACCCAATTTATAGATACATTTATTCTGAATTATTTAGCCTGCTTTACCGCCATCGACACTTCTTTGGTCCTCATGCTGACAGGCAAGAGCGGCCAACTCCAAATTCCCTCAAATCAGCTCTAGACCTTTTCTTTTTTTTTTTTTTTTACCTTTCTTGTGCAAGAACTAATGATGCAATAGCACACACCTGGCCACGGAACAGCTGGGCAGCCAAGTGCCGAATTACTCTTGGTCCCCAAAAGTGGGATTTATATAAAAAGGTTAAAGGTAACCTTTATTATCCCCAAGGGGCAGTCTGTTGCACAGCCAGCAGTAAATACAAACATCATCGACAATCAACACACAAACAATTCACACAAAAACATAGAATTACATAATATTGTTCAAAAGGCCAATAGCAGCAGTGAACAAATGAGTACTTAAATCTATTGGTCCTGCATCTTGGCAGATTATATCTGTGACCAGAGGGCTGCAATTCCTACGTGGTTCGTCCTGATATGGATGTAAATATATGCAAATTGAAGCTGACAGCCTGCTCTTTAAGTTCATATTTCTGTATTGTTTCATTTCAAATCCAATGTGCTGGTGCACAGAGCGAAAATAACGAAATTGCGTCACTATCCAAATACTTACAGACTTGCACTGTAAATGTTGAGAAATGAAAAAGGTTGCAAAATCAGTAAGTCTCAAACACATGTTCATGACGCTTATGACTGTGCTATGTAGGACTCCTGGGCACTTGTGTAATGTAGGGCAACTAAAAGTGTTGTGAATTTCAAGTGCTGAGGAAATGAATTGAGGGTGTTTCCCAAAAAAAGACAAAAAAGAAGAAGAAGAAAAGTAAAAAAACAAACATATATTTCAGGGCCACGGGAGTTTCAGATTGTGTTTTGTGAAGACAGAGCGATGTTGTCTACAAAGTGTAAAAGAGCAGAGAATACCAAACAAGCAGAACTCACACCTTCTCTACCGCAGTGTTAATCAGCATCAGAGCACTTCTTGCTTCCGCTGAAAACGCTATGATGCTCAGATCCAAGCGTCTCAGAGCTCCTGCTAGAGGTTCACTGGGTGTTATCTCCTCCACTTGATTGAACACCTGCAGTCTTCCTTCACCAACTGTACAAGAAACACGCTCTCCACCCCACTGCCAGCAGGACTCCGCCCCTCTGCCCACAGGACTCCGCCCCTCTGCCTGCACGACTCCGCCCCTCTGCCCGCAGGACTCCGCCCCTCTGCCCGCAGGACTCCGCCCCTCTGCCCGCAGGACTCCGCCCCTCTGCCCGCAGGACTCCACCCTTCTGCCCACAGGACTCCGCCCCTCTGCCCGCAGGACTCCGCCCCTCTGCCCGCAGGACTCCGCCCCTCTGCCCGCAGGACTCCGCCCCTCTGCCCGCAGGACTCCGCCCCTCTGCCTGCAGGACTCCGCCCCTCTGCCCGCAGGACTCCGCCCCTCTGCCTGCAGGACTCCGCCCCTCTGCCCGCAGGACTCCGCCCCCAGTCCCCTCCCCCCTTCAGCCTGCAGGACTGGAGGTGAGGACAGCACCAACATCTCTCTTATAGACAGACCAGGAAGAGTACAGCCAGAACAAAATGCTCGTACTGAAAACCCGCCCTGGATCTGATCTTACACACGTGGATTCTGGATAATCACGTTACTGTACATTCAATAGGCAGAGGCCCCACTCCAGAGCAATTCACAAGGCAAGATTACAGGACCCTTTACAGGAACCAGACACCGGCTGTGAACAATAGTGCAGTTCAGTCGAAGGGATGTGAACAATTTGTTGATTTGTCGATTGTCAGATGCAAGCACAGATGTTGAATGAAATCATCAAAAATATTTTTTTAAATTCTCAAACCGTTCAAAATAAAAGTCTAATGTTATGTAGGTCAAATGTGCCTAATGTTAAGTAGGTTACTGTTCTAAATGAGTGACAGAGGGGGTGGACGGGACTTGTTATCATTCACTTTGCTTACTGTCAGTTGAAAAGATGGCCAGCTTGCAAAAGTGTGCCGTGTGGAATGATATTGAATAGCTCAATGAAAATACTGTTTAGTGCTAAATATATCCTGCCAAATTCGCATACATGTCGACATGTACCTCGCTGTGAAAAAGTATTTGCCTTCATTACCGCATATTCATCACGCTGAATGGTTTCAGATCTTTATACACGATGTAATATTGAACAGGGAAAGGGAACCAGAGTAAACACAAAAGTAATATTTCATTTATTTAATGAAAGAAGTTATCAAACACCCACACCAGGAAGGAGGCAAATACTTTTTCACCACACTGTATGACGTCAAGCCACCTAAGAACCAATGGGATCACAGCAAACAAGCACACGACCTCGTCAGTCTAGTAGCTGTCCAGCTGAGACCACAACCGATTTACTTAAAATGGTAACAAAAGACATGCTTCCCATAAGCATGGTCGAGGGCGAAGGGTTTCGGTACCTCTTATACGCCTATATATACACCTGTGCGACATAGGCTACTGCTGAGCGTAAAAACCATCACAGCTCGACTCGAAGGCAATGAAACAGCCACCCCTCTCCATAGGCAACCGTTCTAGCAAAGTCCGACAACGCTGTGATAGCCATCTACGGGCCAACGGCACTCTCACGTGAAGGCAACTCGCCACTTCATTGAAGACCCGTGCAGTGTGCGTACGATCATACGATCATTCTGGAAAAATTACCCCAATGGCTATTTTTTAAAATTTTAATCTTGTTTTAATCTCGTGATCTGCACTGATTGAAGTATTGGTGTGTTTTTATGAGCTGTACCCTAAAACAGACGACTAGCTGGTAGCTGGTAATTGACAGCAACTTGTCGATGGTCGTAAATGGTCGCTCACATCCCAGCTGCAGTCCTTCCTCATCTGAACGCTGGCTAAACGTTCCTCACTCTCAGCGTTGTCCAAAAAACACGCCCGTCCTCTCCCTGTTCTCTACTGACCGGACCACGGCCTCGTCTCTCCATCACCATGGCGACCCCCACATCCTCGCTCGCCACCGCCTCCCTGCCCCCCCCCCTCCAACCCTGTCCTGTTACCATAGCACCCACGCCAAAGCGAGGCTCCATGACCAGCAGAGATATCGTGGGACCTGGGCGAGCGGCGCGGCAGGACTTGCTAGCCCCTCCCAAAGCACAGTTCTGTGCGTGCAGTGTGTGTGCGTGTGTGTGCATGCGCTACACTATCAGCAGAAAACTCACATTTAAAGAGGTCTGAGACCAGTCTCTCCCCCTACATCACACCGGCATTGAGATGCTTTTATCCAGTGAAAGTGAAATGCACATCTCATGTTTTACACACAAACAAAAGGGGAAACATTATTCTGTCACAACAGCCATCAAACTGCTTTTGCTTCCATTAACATGAATAGTACTGCGCTGCTTTCATCTGCTCCTGCCAGTGAACACTGCCATGTAGGCTAATTCACGCCAATTAAACTGAACTGGATAGTGAGAGTAGAGAGAGTAGAGAGAGTAGAGAGAGTACAGAGAGTAGAGAGAGAGAGAGAGAGAGAGAGAGAGAGAGAGAGAGAGAGAGAGTACAGAGAGTAGAGAGAGAGAGATGGAGAGAGGGAACTCTGTACTTCTGGAGCTTGAAGAGCAGCAGGATGCTGGGAGAGCACCATGCAGAGTCATATGTGTACAGCAGGCACACCCCTCCCCCCCCCCCCCCCCCACACACACCTACCCACTCCCACTGACAGCCTCCCGTCCCTGCACCTTCACACACACGTGATTCCCAGCATGCACCCTGTTTCGCAGCGTGGAGGGGCTCTCATTAAGGCCGCTACGTGCAGGTGCACAGCCAGAGCGGGCTTCAGATGATCACATTTGATCCGCTGAGACACGAACCCCCTCCCCGTGGACCCGCTGCGGTTCGTACAGCCAGCGTCCCGCAGAGCCCCCTAATCAGGGGGGGACCCAGAACACGCTCTTCCACTGAGAGACTTCCTGAGAGTCCCACAGCACACGTCTGCCACACACGCCACCAGTCAACACCCAGCTCTGCGCGGCTGAGCGCTACGATTGGTTATAAAAATCCACGTATTCTGTCACCAAGCAACGTGATGGCTCCACCCAGTCAGGGGTTCGCGACTGTAAACCACAGGCTTTTTGTTCCAACCACTGGACTCTGGCTCAACAACCAGCGCTGGTTCACGCCAGACCGCAGTCAAATTTTTTCACCAAGATTACACGAGCAGTCCGCAGGTGCGGCTCAAAAGTCTATTGTGAAAGTTCGCTCAAAATAAATGACTAATAAACTCATTTAGAGCAGAAGTGGGAATGACCGCCTGACACAGACAGGGCCCTCATTGTTGCTCTTCCTGGAACGGAAGTCAGGAGGAACCTCACTGAGGTTCAGAGCGGAACGGAGTGGTCGCGTGCGCGGATCGGTCTTCTGAGACCGGGTCCCGTCCCACCCACCCGCAGACCCTTTCCGTTTGGGGGCTCCTTACGAGCCCTGGCCATGGGCTCCACCCTCCCGAGCTCACCAACCTGCGTGCCGATCGTACGTAATTCACCGTAGTTACGCAGACCAGTGGGGCACGCAGAGGGGGGGGCAGTTCAGCCGTGATCACCGGATTTCTTCCGCAGGAATCGCAGACAAGGGCGGGGAAGAGGACGCTAAATCTTCTTATGAGGTCGCGTTCGATCTGAGGCTACTCTGCACAAACTCAATCGAGAAAAATGTGCAATTTTTTGACGTTTGAAAAGTGTTTCAAATGTGTGCGAGCAAGCACTGGATTTGCAGGACTGTTTTTCATGGCTACGTGCTCAGGAGCCTGAGCTGGCTAACAGGCTAGTGGGCTAATGCGTGGGTGAGAGGGAATCTACACACGCACACATCATAGCCTGTGTGTTTTTTCAGCGTGAGTGACTTTCTGTTTTAATTACTGGATGATCACATGCATGCAATGTTACAGGCATCGACTTCCCCCTTTACCGCTCCGGGACCCACTCTAGTGGTAGGGAACTGGCGCAGTTAAGAGAGCCAGACATCTCCAGGAGGATCGCGTACGCCAGTCCTGGAAGGTCCCCCGTGTCTCTGGGTTTCTGTGGGGTTCCTTTCGGTCCGTCACCAACTTTGGCCTCAGAAACAAGGGGTTTGCTCATTTAAGTGCATTTTGAGACCCCTGGTTCAAAGAAAGGCTTTCTCATTTGGATTTTTTTACCCATACCTGTGTTCTTCTTGTTTTGTGCCTCAAAAGTATAAACGGCAGGCGTTCCGCTAAAAATTAAAACCCCGAAAAATCCACCGAGACTGAATGGAAACCCGTCAGTGCGTTAAATGTAAAAAAAAAAAAAAAAACATAATTAGTCACGCAGCTGCCAAGATGATTACAGTTTTCTTGGACGCACAAAAAGAGCCCGTTGACAAACTGTCAGGGTGACAGCCGGCTCTTCCGTCTGAGCCACTGCTGAGGGAAACAGGCGACGCCAGTTACCCCCGATTCGGCTCTTTATCTCTTTAAACACATCACACCGCTGCCTCTGGGAAGATCAAGAAGAGTTACCAGCTCCGTCATTCAGTGCCGCGCTGCCTAATTGGTTAGCTTAATGGCACTGCAAGCTCATATCACTGGCCCTAGGCGGCCTATAGTAAGCCTCGAATAAACCAAGACACATTGCTGGAGCCACAGGTGAGAAATGCACTAAGTGCACATTAATGACACAACACCTGGTGAAAGCACTATAGAGACCTATGCATGAGCAGCAGGTTCGGATTTGTGTCCAGGGTGATAAAGATTTGACTGTGGCTGCGGTCAGAATAACACAATGACTAAGTGCCTAGGCTGATGAAGTGAAAGACAGCCAAAAAAATTAAAAAAAAGATTTATGCAGTTAGCAAAACACGACTCAGCCTCCTGTATGTCTTACAGCAACCCTCTAAGACGTGAAGCCCCTGTGTCCAAATTTTCCTGGCCCCAGTGAATCGCAGCTATGCAGGAATTCACGTGGCTGCTGTGTTTGGTACTACTTTGCAGTCTGGACCTGAGCCTGGCGTCTGCTGGAGAGGATCACAGAACACTGGACCCAGCACAGTACAGCCAGCCACTGACAAACCCGGTATGTACCGAACTACATCTCCCACGTTACCCCAGTGTAACGCACTGTTACAGAACTGCGTGCTTCTCCAAGCTGGGGATAGCAACCCAAGAGCCGGAATGGTTCCACGTGATTACCTGGCTCTTACTTGGTTTTGCAGTGGTAGCGTACTGTTTACATTACTCATTCAGTTCAGTGGTTTGATTTAACAGAATGAGATATCTTCAGGGACCAGTGTCTCCTTGGTTGCCATATGCACAGGGTGTGTGTGTGTGTGTGTGTGTGTGTGTGTGTGCCCCACTGAACCACCCCAAGGACCTTTAAAACATGCCATGATTCATTTTGTCAGTGTCTGGCAGTGGTTTGGTTATGACTATAAATCATTTCCACGCAGCCTGGAACTTAGGTGTGAAAACCCTCTGACCATGAACTGCACTGTGAGAAGTGTGTTAAGGTGCTAAGAGATAGCGACCGCATGTCTCACTTTCAGAGCTTGGTGCCCTCCTGTCCTCATCCCTACGCTGTGAGGTCATCACCCAGTATCCTCCTATAGCCGGCTGGCATTCCCAGCACTGGCCTTCTGACAGGCTGGAGGGGAAGCCAAGGACTCGGCATCACAAGCAAATCCCGGTCCTGGAGGGCTGGCGCATACACAGGTTTTTGTTTCCACCAATTACGCTCGCTAAATGTCTGTGCGCTCCAACACTGGGTCAGTCATAGGTTAGATCACAGTGAGACGTTTCGTCTGGGGACTCAAGAACGGTCAGTCTTTGGCAGCCATTCAGGCGCTTATGAAGAAATGTCGCGAAAGTAATGAAGTAATGAAGGCCAGAAGTTGGCGTGAAAACCAAAAAACGGACACAGCCCTCGTTGCCCACCTCTGCACTAGACAATGCTGCTGGCGTTCCAGGGCAAGGATAAGGCACACATCTGGGGTGGGGGGGGGAATAACAGAGGCCGGTTTTGTTCTCGACAGAGACAATAACAGTCCTTTCACAGGACTGGCCCAGACACGATGATGGGCTCTCTCTTGAGCTTGAAGATGAAGCAGACCAGTGTCCTGCTCTCCAAATAATAATATTAAAGAGACAGTTTACATTGAGTCAAGAGTTTACACTGAGCCAAGTCTAGCAGCTGATGTCATCTTGACAAAACGCAGGCATAAACGCTGGACGGTGGAGTAGGCTATAGTGTCTGTCTGGTTCACTCAGCGTCACTTAAGTACAGAGTCATGCTTGGCAGCTGATGGACTAGGCACGAACAGGCCTCGTGCAGTGGGTAGTAGTAAACATAAGTGAACTTCGTTTTACAACGTTCTGGCAATGATCATAAAGATAGCTCAAGCAGTCGCAGTGTCCGTTCGCATATTGGCTGAGACCCGTAGAGAATTTTATAAACAAGTTTACATAACAGTTTACATACTGACATTTGCTTGCAATTTATTGTGCTCCTCTACAATGCAGTGGGCTGACAATGAGCTATAAAATGCAAGGAAGCGTGCTGTGCCTAGCTAGACTAGAACAGCGTTTCTGTCTGTTTTTCCATGACAGTGCAATCAACGGCACCATTTGCCCAACACGATAATGATATCGGTGTACCCATGAAATACTCGGCCTGCTGCCATCAATGTCAACACTGTGGGTCAATCACTGACACCAACAGACGGCAAATATTGAAAGGAACACACGAGAAAATAATGTAAGCTTTATAACAAGTGTGCCGTCTTACAGCATGTACTGTTCCACGGACATCTTGTCCATAAACTGGCTGACATGCTGGTCACCAGTCGGCACCCTGAGCCGACCAGAGGAGGATGGGTTTCCCCCTTGAGCCTGGTTCCTTCCAAGGTTTCTCCCCATCTGCCACAGGGAGTTTTTCCTTGCCACCGTTGCCTTAGGCTTGCTCCTGTGGGGGTTTAGCCTAGGGTTGTCTGTAAAGCGTATTGTGACAACTGTTGTAAAATACGCTATACAAATAAAATTTGATTGATTGACATTCGCTTAGGAGTCAGCAACGTTGCCTGATTTAGTTTGGGGACATTACTGAAGTTGACGTCAGCAAAAAGCGTGAATGTTAGATAGGAAGTAAAACTTGCTTATGTTGTAATGATGCAACCACTGAGTTCGAGTTCACCTACCGACCCCAAAATGTCATATTTTATAGTTACAGCAGTGAATATATACAGTATGAGTGACAACTCAAAATATGAATTTAGGACAGTTCTTC
This sequence comes from Anguilla anguilla, assembly GCF_013347855.1. Lineage (NCBI taxonomy): Eukaryota > Metazoa > Chordata > Actinopteri > Anguilliformes > Anguillidae > Anguilla > Anguilla anguilla. Next base: position 31,826,501 of record NC_049215.1, on the reverse strand, counting down.
GACGTATGCATCCCGTAAAAACGATGCGACTGAAATACTTAACCTTGCACAACAGGATCATTTGAATTTGGCTAACGCGTCAGCTTCCTAGCAAATGGTAGCAGTTGAAACCAAAGCCTTCCGTTAACGTTCGTTTTAAAATATCCAGTGACATCCAGTTGGCCATTGTCATTATTAGCCATCTTACCCATCTACGAGATCTATATAAACATCTGGTCGACTACAATTCCACATCACAGAAAATATAGTGTTCCTATAAAACGTGCATTTAAGACGTGCATTTCCTTGTCCATCACCAAAGAGGATGGACAAAATACGTCCTGTTTTCTTTCATCATTTCGTCGCTGGGACTATCTCAGATATGTTAAGAAGTAGCTCTGTAGACCGTTATGACTGAGATTGGTACCCAACCGTGTATACAGCAAGCTGTGATGAGCTGTTCTTCAATCGCGCTATCAACCATATGCATTAATACTAGCTATAACATAGCTATCTCTCTTTCGATAGAAACTTGACGTTAGCTAACACTACCACCACTGCAGTTGTTCAATACCATTCCAGATCTGAATGGTTTCTGATATCATTCGCAGGCTAGCTGCTACAGTAAACAACGCTAGCTAGCTAATAATAATGAGCCGTCTGCTTCTGAGATCCAGACATGGTGCAATAACGACTACAGCAAGACGTAGTTAGACTTAAATACACTTACATTTCTACGAACCACGGTGACGATCCATGGGTAACTTTAGCTGAAAGCGCGGCGTATTGCTTTCAATTTCGAACCATATGTCCTCTATTTCTTAGTCTCGTTCATCTCTGCAGTAACAGTTAACTGGCTCGCCCAGCCTTTCCGTGACACATTTTGACGTAAGAATGCGGTGGCTGGATCCTCCCCTTCCCTTCAGACCAGCACTCCGCGCTGCAATCACACCTGCTTCCGCGTCCCTTTGTGTAGTAGTAATACCGCAGGAAAATAGCATCGACTTGTGCCCGATTCTCAATAAGGCGTTGCAACTACATTACTTTCAACAGAAAGCAAATTGCTGCTACATGGAATTGATGGCATGTCCCAAACAACAACTAATGTATTTGCTGCAAGGCAAATGCAACAGTAAGGTTGAATTAGGCTACGCTTTAGGAGTTGCTGTTTTTTTTTTTTTTCAATCAAACCCGTCTGTTGAGTAATGTTGAGTCAAGGAACGGATTCCCAAGAATTATATTGTTCTGCGACCCAATTAAGGGTACAGATTTATCAGAAGAACTGGAACAAAATAAATAATGACACACTTGGGGTGTGGTGTGGTGGTGGGTGAGTGGGGTGGGGGGGGGTGTCTATGGAGCGTGCATGCACCCCCCCCACCCCCCCCCCCCCCCCCCCCCCCCCCCCCCCCCCCCCCCCACACACACAAAGTACTTTTTAAAGCACAGTAACATTTAAAAAACGATAAGCATTAATCATTGCAAGTGCCACTGACACAGTGAATACTTGGCACAACCGACGAGACTGCAGCTTATTTTCCTAATACTCACTGGAAGGCTCCAAGAACATTATCAAACTGCTTTCGAGCCATAATAAGAAATAATGTCAAGTGATCATTTGAAATTGAGCCACTCTTAGAACGCTTCCTGGCACCCTTTAATAGTGAGGTCTGGTTATAACATCACTGCCAGGTCCCGAATGTAGCCTCTCAGATCATTACATAATGACAAAATCAATGATTTGTTCTTGTACCATTTTATTTGGACAAGGTATTCTCCAATGCTGATTGCTGCTGACCGCCTGTTACCCTGCCATTGGCTCAGATGCAGACCCGCAAAGCGTCCATCTTTCCATTTGACTCCATGCGATGTCATAATGGGTCATGGCAAGGGATGACGTCACTGAGATTAGAGCTGTTCAGCCGTCAGTGTGAGGAATGTCTGATGCCAGCCTGGACTGCGTGCGCAGATTGTGCTCTCCCACCACAAGCTCAGAGTCCCACGTTCCTTCTGTCCTCCCTGCTTCTCAACGACACGAAGTCCCAAGTTGTTAGCAGAGGTTCCCGATGCTATATCACAGTACAGAGTCCACTGGCACAGCACTGTACCCGACCACGCCCCTTAGTGAATAAAGCACGGGGAAGACTCATCACATCAGAATGTTTCAGCTTCTCCTGCAGGGAGACGGGTTTGAATGTTGGGAATATGGAGCAGAGAGTCGTTAGGATGTGCGCTTCAGAGGCTGTTTAAATGCTGGTATTCCCCATATGGCAGCTGTTGCCACAGCACATCTGGAGGCAAAGAGAACTGCATGACGCCCACTCATGTGGCATAACTGCAGCATTCGCTCAGTTAATGTTTTCAGCTGAAGTAGTACAAGTCCAGAATTAAAAACCATGTAATAGTGAGTAAAATGATCAAGCTGTATAATTCAATCCGAGACATAATGCTAAAATCCGGAATAACACAATGTGAACCTCTGCTGCCACCGTGTGGTGAAGAATATACTACAGCGGCCAGACGACGTCACCATATCAACAGTCCAGACCCTGACGTTCTGGTCCGTATTGAGTCAACATACACTATATTTCCAAAAGTATGTGGACACCTGAACATCACACCGATATATACTTGTTGAACATTTCATTCCAAAACCATGGTCATTAATATGGAGTTAGACCCCCCCCCCCCCACCAAACTTAGAAAACCATTTCTTTATGGACCTTGCTTTGTGCAGGGGGGCATTGTCATGCTGAAACAGGAAAGGGCCTTCCTCAAACAGTTGCCACAAAGTTGGAAGTGCACAATTCTCTAGAATGTTGTTGTATGCTGTAGCATTAAGATTTCCCTTCACTGGAACTAAGGGGCCTAGCCCAAACCATGAAAAACAGCCCCCGATAATTATTCCTCCTCCACCAAACTTTACAGTTGGCACAATTCCAGCCAGTACAGTTGGCACAATGCATTCTGCCAAACCCAAATTTGTCCGTCAGACTTCCAGATAGTTCAGGTGTGATTCATCACGTCTTGTGTTGACATTGTTTCTAGAGGTAGTTTAGAACGCTGTAGTGAATGTTGCAACCGAGGACAGATGATTTTTAAGTGCTGTATGCGTCAGCATTCAGCGGTCCTGTCATGTGAGCTTGTGTGGCCTACTGCTTTGCTCCTGACCTATTGTTGCTCCTGTATGTTTCCACTTCACAATAACAGCACTAACGGTTGACTGGGGCAGCTCTAGCAGGGCAGACATTTGACAAACTGAATTGGAAAGGCGACATCCTATGACAGTGCCACATTGAAAGTCACTGAGCTGTTCAGTACAACCCATTCTACTGCCAATGTTTGTCAATGGAGATTGCATGGCTGTATGCTTGATTTTATGCACCTGTTGGCCACTGGTGTGGCTGAAATAGCCAAAACCACAAATTAGAAGGGGTGTGCACATACTTTTGGAAATGTACTGTATGTCCTTAACTTTTTTAAGTATTTACAAGCAGGCTCAAGCCTTACACCTTTTCTTCATCAACTAAATTTGCATGTTTGTTTTAGTGATTGATAAACCCACCAAACTGTGTTTGTGAAGAAATGAATTGCTTTTGACTCTCAAAAGTTTAGGACAAAATATTTATTGAACCCCAGCCCAGAGTCCAGTCTTAGAGTATCGCAATTTCTGCTGGTTCTTAGTGCGTTTCTGCACTCAGGTGCTTCCTTCGAGCCATCGATTGGCTGAAGTGTTCACACACCATGTTTCTAAGGTCTAAATTGACTGCTGATTAAAAGAAAACCATAAAGGTCCTCTGAAACTCAAGTCTGATACCCTTGCTGGTTGGAATTCACCAGGAAAAAAGTTACAATTTGTGATATAAGTGGCTGCATTCTGATTGCAGCTGCGACGTCATGCCTGTTTCTCGACTGAACGTACAATTGAATTGAATCGATTAATTCCACAAGAGGAGGTGGATTGCTCAATGTTCAAGACTCTCACTGTACAGCTCTGACTTGTGTCATGTAACAGCACACACACACACACACACAGGCAAAACAACTGCACACATGCTCACAAGTACATTCACACTCATGGAATTAGAATTATTTTGGGTTTCAAATGTAACCTTTCACTTTTGTATGAAATAATTTCCAATAAATATATATTTATTTTATCGCAGATTTTTTTCAGTAGTCCATTTCAGTATTAAATATTGCTACAAATAGTTAATTATTCATATTGTACTTTGTTATTCTGTGATAGGTTATAATTTTTTTTCTGTATACATATATGCATAGGCAACACGAAAGTGTGCCCTGCTAGCGAATGGATGTGTGGCCTAATAATCAACGTTCTTATTAATTACAGAACATTTTGGTTAGGGACTGCATCTGTGGTAGAAGTTCAGACTACTACAAAAAGCGAAAGTTCTGACCAGCTTTTTATATGACACAATATAAGCACGCTCATATCTATGGCGTGGATGAATACTCGATTGCAACACCTGTATTGTGTTTACCTGTTCTGCAAAAGCAGGGAAATTCCTTGAAAAAAAAGGTTTACATTTTGTGAATTATGGACTTGCAAAGTTGGAAATTCACCGAAGAAGTTAGTGTTTTTGTGATCTGTATTAGCGCGGTATAAATCTTCCAAAAGCACGTCATTTATATAAATAAGGTCTGCCAGTTAACGTGAAAATACCACGACTGCGAAATGACGCTAACATCTTTATCCAGACCCACTGACCCAATGTGGTGTTTAAACCTTAGTGTGATCCGATACGATGGTATGAAGTTTTGAGCCGGTGTTTAAAACGTACCGCACAAATCGCTTTAGGCTAAGTGCGCTCCAATCGTCCAATGACAAGCCACACCAGGCTCCACCCAGTACGGGTATGTACACCGGCACAGGTAACGCAACAGAACAAGCCAGTTTGAGGAACACGCTAATGAGGAGAGCAAGTGCGTGTTGTAGGAAGAATCGGTGTAGATAAAATAGTTTTTATTTAACTGATGTTAAAGTGTCCTGTAGTATCTATACTCAGAACACGCGCTGCAGAGATATACTTTGTTTTCCAAGTTTTTTAAGGTTTCAAAGAAAAATTCTCAAACTCGTTTTCCGCCTGTCTGTGCACAACACGATACTGGATTGTATGTCTATTGTTTTAAAGGAAATATCAATTTTAACCTTCTCCTAATCATCTCCGTTTTCACTGAGATTGGATCTTGAAGTTCTTGCAAAGGCAAGATGGGATTTCGATGGAACTGGACCATGGGACTCCTGGCTTTCTGGACGGTTCTCCTGTCGCTTGGATTCGGGTCGAACGGGGAGATCGCACCGAAACCTCCCGAGGGAACTACTCTTAAACCGCAACCGATAAATGATATCGATGATCCTCAGTCGTATCCCGAGGGCGAGAAATCCAATCTGCCGGTCTTCGCTATGGACTATCCCCGCATACAGGTTCCTTTTGAAATCACGCTCTGGGTCCTGCTTGCATCATTTGCAAAAATTGGTGGGTAAAAAAAAATGTATTTGCTTCCTTGCGTTTAAAAATAACGTGGGGGAAATGACCTTGTACTAATATAATTTTAAACGCGTTTTAACCAGTCTGTTCAGTCTAAAGAAACATTGAGGCGAAAACATTCTGATGTATTGCTACGATCAGCCTCATATTAAGATTTCCACCTGTCTGTCCTCGCGCGCCGTTTGAGTCTTACTGGTTCTTCCTTTATGTTTTTGGGACATCCTGAGCTCTTAAACGACTGATTTCCTTCATGGAGTTGGCATTTTCAATCTTAACGCCTGTATGCCCTCAAAAAAAAAGAAAAGAAAAGGCTACAAAATGGTTGTTGCATGTAGTCAAAACTGAGTTTTAGTAATAGCTATGTATTTGTTCTGTTTAGTTTTTTAAAATTTTTCTGGGGTATTATTTGGACACCTTAGCTTTCCACCTCTTGTTCTTCTGTGCACGCTTGGTCTTCAGCATAACACATTTAGGGTGGGTCTTGGATTGCACACAACATCTTCCTAAATACTCTACATTCTCCTGGATAAGATATCTCCCGCCCTCCAAAACTGGGTGCTCACAGGACATGTGCATTCGCATGTGGCCTTACAGTTAAAACGTTTAAATGTGTTCATTTTTGGCATATTTAAAGCGCACAGACGGCAGGTTCCTCCCTTGCTGTGCACCTGCCTCACACTTGAACACGGTCCCCTAAGCTGTGAGCCTACAACCTGTTTAACGAGTGAACGCGCTCATCACCTGAACCATAATGTAGTGAGGGCTGTTTTCATACGGGATCTTGTAAACGTGCGTCAAATGACTGCATCGGCCGTTAGGAGTCTGTGCCCTTTCTAGATTTGATGTCTTTTGAAGAGGTTTAGTTTTGGAGGATGAATCTCGTCACTGAACAGAGTCATTCAAGCGTTCCACCTGAGGATCCTGACCCACAGTTAGAGCCACTTCAACAGGGCCTACACGCCCCTCTGCGACAGGGCCTACACGCCCCTCTGCGACAGGGCCTACACGCCCCTCTGCGACAGGGCCTACACGTCCCTCTGCGACAGGGCCTACACACCCCTCTGCGACAGGGCCTACACGTCCCTCTGCGACAGGGCCTACACACCCCTCTGCGATAGGGCCTACACGCCCCTCTGCGACAGGGCCTACACGCCCACGCCCCTCTGCGACAGGGCCTACACGTCCCTCTGCAACAGGGCCTACACACCCCTCTGCAACAGGGCCTACACGCCCCTCTGCGACAGGGCCTACACACCCCTCTGCAACAGGACCTACATGCCCACGCCCCTCTGCGACAGGGCCTACACACCCCTCTGCCACAGGGCCTACACGCCCCTCTGCCACAGGGCCTACACGGCCCTCAGCGACAGGGCCTACACGCCCATCTGCGACAGGGCCTACACGCCCCTCTGCGACAGGGCCTACATGTCCCTCTGCGACAGGGCCTACACGCCCCTCTGCGACAGGGCCTACACGCCCCTCTGCGACAGGGCCTACACGCCCACGCCCCTCTGCGACAGGGCCTACACGTCCCTCTGCGACAGGGCCTACACGTCCCTCTGCGACAGGGCCTACACGCCCCTCTGCGACAGGGCCTACACGCCCACGCCCCTCTGCGACAGGGCCTACACGCCCCTCTGCGAGAGGGCCTACACACCCCTCTGCAACAGGGCCTACACGCCCACGCCCCTCTGCGACTGGGCCTACACGCCCCTCTGCGACAGGGCCTACACACCCCTCTGCAACAGGGTCTACGTGCTGAGGGATGTGTAGGCATAATGAGTATTAGGTAAAATGCGCTGAAATGTATCTATAAGCTACAACCAAAATGGTGGCATTGCCGGTTGATTTGCGGAGGTATAAACCGAACAAAAAATTCAAAAGGTCATATTGCATAGGAAACGAACACTTCCCATCCCCGATTCTGATGCTAACTGCGCTCTGCTCTCTCTCTCTCTCTCTCTCTCACCCCTCTCTCTCTCTCTCTCTCACTCTCTCTCTCCCTCTCTCTCTCTCTCTCTCTCCCCCTCTCTCTCTCTCTCCCTCTCTCTCTCTGAAAGGCTTCCACGTGTACCACAAGATCACCATCTGGATCCCGGAGTCGTGCCTGCTGATCAGCATCGGGCTGATCGTGGGCGGGATCATGCACTCGGTCCACGAGGAGCCGCCGGCGGTGCTCAGCTCCAACGTCTTCTTCCTGTACATGCTGCCGCCCATCGTGCTGGACTCGGGCTACTTCATGCCCACGCGGCCCTTCTTCGAGAACGTGGGCACCGTGCTGTGGTTCGCCGTGGTGGGCACGCTGTGGAACAGCATCGGCATCGGCCTGTCGCTCTACGCCGTCTGCCAGATCGAGGCCTTCGGCGTGCAGGACATCAACCTGCAGGAGAACCTGCTGTTCGCCGCCATCATCAGCGCGGTGGACCCCGTGGCCGTGCTCACCGTGTTCGAGGACATCAACGTCAACGAGCAGCTCTACATCGTGGTGTTCGGCGAGTGCCTGTTCAACGACGCCGTCACCGTGGTGAGTGGGCGGGCGGGCGAGCGAGCGGTGAGCGAGTGCGTGTTCACCAGCGAAGCACGAATATGTCAGTCGGTGTGTGTGTGCTAGCGTAGCTAGTGTGTGCTAGTGTGTGTCCTTACTTCACTCTAGTGTTTCTTTTGCACCTCTACATCGTGAACCAATGCACTTGTTGTACGTCGCTCTGGATAAGAGCGTCTGCTAAATGCCTGTAATGTAATGTAATGTAGCATGAGTATGTTAGTCGGTGTGTGTGTGCTGGTGAAGCACGAGTATGTCAGTCGGTGTGTGTGCGCTGGTGAAGCAGGAGTATGTTAGTTGGTGTGTGTGTGCTGGTGAAGCATGAGTATGTTAGTCGCTGTGTGTGTGCTGGTGAAGCAGGAGTATGTTAGTCGGTGTGTGTGTGCTGGTGAAGCACGAGTATGTCAGTCGGTGTGTGTGCGCTGGTGAAGCAGGAGTATGTTAGTTGGTGTGTGTGTGCTGGTGAAGCATGAGTATGTTAGTCGCTGTGTGTGTGCTGGTGAAGCAGGAGTATGTTAGTTGGTGTGTGTGTGCTGGTGAAGCAGGAGTATGTTAGTCGGTGTGTGTGCTGGTGAAGCATGAGTATGTTAGTCGGTGTGTGTGCGCTGGTGAAGCATGAGTATGTTAGTCGGTGTGTGTGTGCTGGTGAAGCAGGAGTATGTTAGTCGGTGTGTGTGTGCTGGTGAAGCATGAGTATGTTAGTCGGTGTGTGTGCGCTGGTGAAGCACGAGTATGTTAGTCGGTGTGTGTGTGCTGATGAAGCATGAGTATGTCAGTCGGTGTGTGTGTGCTACGGTAGCACGAGTATGTTAGTCGTGTGTGTGTGTGCTGGTGAAGCATGAGTATGTTAGTCGGTGTGTGTGTGCTGGTGAAGCATGAGTATGTTAGTCGGTGTGTGTGCGCTGGTGAAGCACGAGTATGTTAGTTGGTGTGTGTGTGCTAGCGTAGCACGAGTATGTTAGTCGGTGTGTGTGCACTTTATAGTTTGTGTGCATATGTGCGTAGAGTCCAGGGTTAGCTGCAGCTGTCAGTCAAATCAGCTCAGCAATTGCTGTTTATGGGAGGGTGTGGGGTGGTGGGGGGAGGGGGGTTTCACTGTTTTCAGGCGAAACCGAGAGCATCCAGATCTCCTCCACCCCCCCCTCTTCCCCCCCCCAACCCCCCTCTTCCCCCCCCTGGCTCATTTCCCGACCCCTCCCCTTAGTTAAGGGCGAGCAGAGTGCCTGGTTAGCAGAATAACTTCTAGAGGGATTATTAGTGCCGATAAACCAGGACAATCCTCCAGAAAACGCCCCCCTGGCAACCTTAGACAAACTGTCACACGCTGTACTTTTCCACAGGAAGCCTTCACAAAAAAAGCCGCGCTCGTGTTTAGAGCCATTATTTAAATAAAAAAAAAAAGAAGATCGCGTCACTGGGAGTCTCTGTGAGTCTCTGAGTCTCTCTCTGGACCCAAGCTGACTTGCTGAGACTCGTTGAGTGCTGAGGGTTCCATACACCTGTCCCCAGGTGGCTTGATTTCCTGACATTCCTCAAGTTTTTTTTTTTTTTAGTCTCGTGTCTGTAATCTGGCTCATGGCATCACCTCAGCAAACAGCCAGCGGTAGCAGCGGCTGGACCCGCCCCCTTGCTCCCCCTAGTCTTAATTACCTGCATGGGTTTCATTGGCCAGAACACGTTCATGTTACCGGTACATTTAAAAAATGAAATACGAGAGAGTTTTACAGTGAATTGAACATATTTCTGGGTGCAGGTGGAGTCGGTACTTTGCATCGTTATTCATTATTTCTAAATATCGCAGTTTAATGATAATCTCTTTGAATGATTCCTGTCCGTGCCAGAATTTTTGGGAAAAGAGGTGTGGCAGTAGGGGGGTCGCGGAAGTGTCCTCGGGGTTCAGAGGGGCTGCTTTACCTGTAGAAATCTGCCTCGCTGGGAGTGAGAGTTTTTGTCTTTGTTTGTGTTTGTCCCTGTCGAGTCTCTCGGGTGCCTGGGTGGTGTTTGGGCGCACAATGAGCTCAGGTTTCCGAAGCCCTCTGTGGTTTCTCCTCCCGCAGTTATCCACAGCCTTTTGTTACACCAGACTTTTTGAGCTGAAGTTACAGGAGGGGTTGCGTTGAGTTTGGGGGCTGTGTGTGTGTGTGTGTGTGTGTGTGTGTGAGAGAGAGAGCGAGTGCGAGAGCGAGCTCAGATGCCATCAGACTGCCCTCAGTTATCCACAGCCTTTGTTACACCACACTTTCTGAGCTGAAGTTACAGGAGGGGTTGCGTTGAGTTTGGGGGCTGTGTGTGTGTGTGTGTGTGTGTGTGTGTGTGTGTGTGTGTGAGAGAGAGAGAGAGAGAGAGAGCGAGAGCGAGAGCGAGAGCGAGCTCAGATGCCATCAGACTGCCCTCAGTTATCCACAGCCTTTGTTACACCACACTTTCTGAGCTGAAGTTACAGGAGGGGTTGCGTTGAGTTTGGGGGCTGTGTGTGTGTGTGTGTGTGTGTGTGTGTGTGTGTGAGAGAGAGAGAGCGAGAGCGAGAGCGAGCTCAGATGCCACCAGACTGCCCTCAGTTATCCACAGCCTTTGTTACACCACACTTTCTGAGCTGAAGTTACAGGAGGGGTTGCGTTGAATTTGGGGGCTGTGTGTGTGTGTGTGTGTGTTAGCTCAGATGCCATCAGACTGGTTCTGGCAGCTCCACGCTCTCGGTTGAGTGGATGTCGACCCCGTGCGGGAGTGGGCGGGGCCACAGCCAGAGTCCAGTCTTGCCGAAACTCAGTGCATTGTCCTCCAGTGGGGGGGCTGTCAGTCTCGTTATTGTTGTGTAAACGTGTTGTTGAAATCCGTCGGCCTTCTCAATCCTGTTTGCTTTTCCTGAACTGTCAAATGTATTTATGGTATTTAATACATTAATCCTTCATGGAGAACTCTTAATGTGCTCTTACATTTTTAAAGTTGCATTTAATTTGGCAGATGCTTTTTTTTATCCGAAGTGGCACACAATAAGTGCATACCGAAGGTCATTAGAACAAATGCAAACACGGGTCAGATAAAGTATAATTCTAGTAGCAGCTATCCAGGGCTATGAACATGAAGTCTAGTTCAGGGTAGAGCTATGGCTAAGTCTCATGGTTAAGTCAGGAGAGCTATGGCTATGTCTTAAGCTAGAAATGAGGCATGATTACAAGACTAGTGTCAACTGTACAAATGCAAAATTTTGAATGAAAATACAAAGAATGCTTAGAACAAACATCCAAAGTATCCAAAATCAATGGTGAATAATGGTAAACGATGCAGCTCTCCTGTCTAGACTGCACTCAGTGAGAAACCCTGTTTATCCAACTTTGAGCACATTGCTCAAATGGTTCCTTACACACATACACAAGCATCGCAAAAGTGTGCAGTCGCTGTGTATAACTCGCCCAGTCTGAGCTAAAGGCTGAGTTCTCATGTCAGGGCTGTGTTCTTACTCCCTCTGGCTTTGTAGTGCATGAGACAAAGGAAGCAAAGAGCGAGAACCAACTTTATTTTGTACACACGGTGAGTGACAAGGACAAACATTTACCCTGTGTGAGGGGAGAGGTGGGGCCGCTACCTGTGATTAAAGCCTGTGGGATCACTGAGGCTCCCGCCCCTGCCCCCCCCCCCCCCCCCCCCACCGAACACTTTGTGTGAGCGCAAAATGCAAACGAGGGAGTGGACGGGGGGGGGGGGGAACCAGTCACTCGCTGTCACAAGCCTCGCTGTTTTGGGAGAGGGGCCAGGTGGAGGAGGAACTGCCTTTCTGCTTTAATGTCGGGGGAGGAGGAAGTTGGGAAAACAAGGCAGTTTAAGTTCTCAAAGGAGGAGTGTTTGAATGGCAGGTGTCAGGTTTGGTTTGTGGTGTTTACTTTGGAGTTCAGCGGAGACGGAGACCCGCGTGAGCTGGCCTGCGGTCTCGGTCTTGGCAGGACGCGCTCGTGTGTTCATGCGCACAGCCAGTGAGCTCGACCCTTCACGTTAACCAGGGTCACTGTCCCAGAGCCGCCTGCCCTGCTTCAGCTGGTCTTACTGTGTTTAAAGTCGACTTTGACAGCTTGGAAAACAGTCGCGTTAAAAAAAAGGAAAAACAGTTTCTCTGCTCCAGTTGCCTTCTTGTCTGACCGGTTTTTCAGCTTCTGGCAGGCCACATCTGGAGCCTCTTCCTCCTCTCTGCGCACACACACACACACACACACACCCATACTCACACACACACACACACACACACACACCCACTGCTCTAGGGACTGTACCGCACCCTGCTTAGTGAGCGCTGTATCGCAGGGATCTCAGTGCTGTGTGGACTCCAGAGCCAATGAAGGGCTGAAATCAAGCGGCCAAAACCAGGGCTGTGTTTTTGAAGCTCACGTGTTCAGAGACGTTGCTCACTAGCGCCACTGTGGTTGTCTCCAGTACAGGTGTTTCAGCCACCCGTTTTAATGTAAAGTCAATGGCAAAAATATGGTGAAAATACAAAGTCAATAATTTTTTTCCCACAACAATAGGTGTTTTTTTTCCGTATAATGTCTCCCCATATGCCGATTTGTTAAGTTAATGTGCTATTTGGACAAGATGGTAATATTTTTTGGACGAATCAGGAACAGTTTGCATCACAATCAAGTCAGTGTATCTCATGTACTTGGTGGATGACTGGACTTCAAATCCCTACTGTGCATTCTCTGACTCCAATTTGCACAACATGGCGGTGCCCATGAACTACACTTCCCACAAGCCCATGGAGAGTCAATGGGTGACATCACAGTGACTTCGTCCATCTTTGTCGACAGTCCGTGGCTGAAATATACCGATTAACTGTATGCCCTGATTGGCTAGAGCTTCCCGACCCACGTTCCTTCCCCTTCCCTGCCCCGCTGCTTCTGATTGGCTGTTTTCCCCCTGGTCAGGTGCTGTACAACATGTTCACGTTTGTGGCAGAGCTGCCGGAGGTGGACTCGGTGGACGTGTTCCTGGGCGTGGCGCGGTTCTTCGTGGTGAGCTTCGGCGGGCTGCTCTTCGGCTTCCTCTTCGGCTTCGTGGCGGCCTTCACCACCCGCTTCACCGCCAACGTGCGCGAGATCGAGCCGCTCTTCGTCTTCATGTACAGCTACCTGGCCTACCTGGTGGCCGAGCTCTTCTCCATTTCCAGCATCATGGCGTGAGTGGAGCCACACACCGTGTGCGCACACACACACACACACACACATGCGACCATGCACACACACACACACACACACACACACACATATGCAACCATGCACACACACACACAAACACACACACACACACACGCAACCATGCACACACACACACACACACACAAAACCATACACACACATGCAACCATGCGCGCACACACACACACGCAACCATGCACACACACACACACATGCAACCATGCACACACACACACGCAACCATGAACACACGCACACACAGTTGCACACAATTGCACACAGTCACGCACGCACACACACACTCACACTTTCTCTCATGAACACACACTCACACCCGCAGTCACACGCGCACACACGTGCAGTCATGCACATACACACATACGCACACAGTCGTGCGCGCTCACACACACACTCACACTCACACACACTCACACTCACACGCACACACACACACACACACACACACGCAGTCATGCACACACACACACACACACACACACATGCACCCTCACACACACACACTCACACACACATGCACCCATGCGAAACCCACGCTCTTATTCTTTTGCTCTTGAGCGTGATTGTGTGAGGTTAGGGTTAGGGTTAGGGTTAGGGTTGTGCGCTGTCGCTGATGCGCTGTGGCTCTGGCGGGACAGGATCGTGACCTGCGCCCTCACCATGAAGTACTACGTGGAGGAGAACGTGTCCCAGCGCTCCTGCACCACCATTCGGCACGTCATCAAGATGGTGGGCACCGTGTCCGAGACCCTCATCTTCTTCTTCCTGGGCGTGGTCACCGTCACCACCGACCATGAGTGGAACTGGGGCTACATCCTCTCCACCCTGCTGTTCGTCTTCGTCTGGAGAGGGCTGGGTACGCGTGCGCGTGTGTGTGTGTGTGTGCGTGTGTGTGTGTGTGTGCGTGTGTGCTTGTGTGTGTGCGTGAGTGAGAGACTGTGCGCTTGCGTGTGTGCTTGTGTGTGTGTGTGTGTGTGTGTGTGTGTGTGTGTGTGAGTGAGTGAGTGAGAGACTGTGTGTGCGCATGTGTGCGTGTGTGTGTCCTGTGTCCTGAGGTTGTGTGCAGAGCGCTGGTTTGCTGAGTCGCTCTCGTTCTCCTCTCTCACCAGGCGTCTTGGTGCTGACCCAGATTATTAACCCCTTCCGCACCATCCCCTTCAACTTCAAGGACCAGTTTGGGCTGGCGTACGGCGGGCTGCGCGGCGCCATCTGCTTCGCCCTCGTCTTCCTCCTGCCTCCTAACATCGAGCGCAGGGAGCTCTTCATCACCGCCACCATCGCCGTCATCCTGTTCACGGTGTTCCTCCAGGTGAGGGGCGGTCCCCGGGCCTCGGGTGCGGGGGGGGGGGGGGGGGGGGGGGTCTGCGTGGCGGACGTCCGATCCCCGTCCCTCACCTCTCGGGCTTCCTCTCCTCAGGGAATCAGCATCCGGCCGCTCATCGAGTTCATGAACGTGCGCCGGACCAACCGCCAGCTCACCAGCATCAACGTGGAGGTGCACACCAGGGTAGGAGGCTGGCTACTCGCCTGCTGTCCGCTGCGCCTCCTCTCTGCTGCGTCTCCTCTCTGTGCGTCTCCTCTACTTCATCTCTATTTCTCCTCTCTGCTTCACCTCTCTGCTTCACCTCTCTGCGTCTCCTCTCTGCGTCTCCTCTCTGCGTCTCCTCTCTGTGCGTCTCCTCTACTTCATCTCTATTTCTCCTCTCTGCTTCACCTCTCTGCTTCACCTCTCTGCGTCTCCTCTCTGCGTCTCCTCTCTGCGTCTCCTCTCTGCGTCTCCTCTACTTCATCTCTATTTCTCCTCTCTGCGTCTCCTCTCTGCGTCTCCTCTGCTTCACCTCTTTGTGTCTCGTGCTGCACGTGTGTGTTTAACGTGTGTGGCATTTAGAGGCATAACACGTGTGTGTTTGCATGTTGCTGCTGTTTGCTTCAGATCATGGAGCACACCATTGCTGGAATTGAGGACCTCTGTGGGCAGTGGAGTCACTACTACTGGAAAGACAAGTAAGAGCCTGATTGGTGAATCTGTGGGTCCTTGTGAAACCACAGGGTGTCCACTGCGGTGCCTGTGTAAAAAAAAAAAAAAAACGAAAAACGAAAAAGAAGAAAAAAAAGTCCCTCGAGCTGCATTCCGCACTCCTGGCATTGGGGGGTGTCCTAGGCCAGCCACAGAGCCCATTAGCCGATGGGGATTCCTGATTTTTGGGCTTTCTCCCCACCTAACCCCACGCCTGGTTATGTGCGGCACAGATGCTCATTTCCATAGAGACTCACAGAGCGAGAGAGACTAATTGCTTCCACAGGAGCCGTGAACAGCGTTTGGGCTTTTTCACAGTGTCTGCCCCTCCCCTCTGTGCTGATGGGGGGGGGGGGGGCTGGCGGGACCGGTTAGACGCCTCTAAATTTAGAGCGGTCCCTGCCAGAACTCGCTCTGTCGTTATGGCCGCCTCGGGGTGAGCCGGGGAAGGAGACACCGGCGTGACATTCCAGCGGGAGGGGAGCTGTGGGGGGGGGGGGATTTATGCACCCAAAAAAAAAATCTCTGAAACGACCCATTTCTGCTCTGTGAGGTTGTTAGTGCTGATGTCACGGCTCAATAGCACTGATCAGTCTCAGTAGCAGGAACTCTAGTCCACAGGATGCCAGATTCTGAAATGTTTCTTTTTTTGACGTGTTTCTGGAATTATTGCGTAAACTGAGATGTGGCTAAGACTGATACTTAATTTCTCAAGTGTTTCCTTCACTGCTGGATAGTTTCTTGTGGAAAGGGGGGGGGGGACAATTAACCCCTACCCCCCATCCCTGCTGATTGCACATCAATCCCCTCTTCATTGCTCATGAATCCTCACCCAGTCACATATGAATCCCCACCCAATCACATATGAATCCCCACCCATCGCACATGAATCCCCACCCAATCACATATGAATCCCCACCCATCGCACATGAATCCCCTACCCATCGCTCATGAATCCTCACCCAGTCACATATGAATCCCCTCTTCATCGCTCATGAATCCTCACCCAGTCACATATGAATCCCCTACCCGTCGCTCATGAATCCTGGTGCCCCGCAGGTTTAAGAAGTTCAACGACAAGTTCATCAGGAGGATCCTGATCAGGGACAACCGGGCCGAGTCCAGCATCGTGGCCCTGTACAAGAAGCTGGAGC